>NC_056741.1:451256030-451508530 GCF_019279795.1 Protopterus annectens | reverse complement strand
CTCTGTGTTGTTTCATAAACACTGGAAATTACAACAGCATCCCTGCAGTGCTGTACAAAACTTAAAAATGAGGATTGTACAGAATACAATGAAATTTCAGTTACATTACCTTCCTCCATACATGGGTTTTATATTTTAATACAATAAAGATTTTACATCATGATTAAAATGTTAAGCTCAGTTCCCATAATGAAAACTTCACATCACATTTTATGCAACAATAAATAACATAAATGTTCACAGGTGTTAGACAGTCCACCCACATACTAAACAGAGAACCTAATCCATCATCTTTCCTAACAGTTAAGAATTAGGTTTGCAGTTCATGTCAAAGACTAGCTTTTTCACTTTATCAAACTGATACTAAAATGTCATATACGAGCTCCCAGGGCACATGGGCTCCTGTCATAGATGACAGCAGAAGTGGAGTTTCATAAGACAGCCAGAAAAAATCAGTATAGTGGCATTATTTCAGAAAGATTAATATAATAAATAAAGCACATCACAGAAACCACATATGACATACAAGAAAACAGTACAAAATACTTAAAATGATTGATTTTCACAGAACATTTATTTAGTAACTGCTGTTGTAGACACTTACAAAAACACCTGACTTCTTTTTTTTACTTAAATCCTTACATATTTCTAAATCATATTACTGTACTGAAGTCCATGGACCAAGCACCAGCCAATCAATGAGAACCCCAGAAAGAAGTAAAACAGTCAAACTCACAACCACACAAATGTTTACCTGAGTCTTTAAGCACACTGTTTTGATTCACCATTGTTTGAAAGATAAAGTCTAACAATGCTGAGTAAGAAATTATAAAAAACTCACAAAAATATTTTTACTGGGGGCAAGCCACTGCACACTGCATGTGAGTGACTACTGCCACAACTCCCTAAATTATAAATACCAGCTGCATGGTTTCACCAGAGTGAAGAAAAGGGCAAAATCTCTTAAACTGCATTACTTTCAAGCACCATTGAACATACTGTGGTCATAGCTCTCAACCTCTTAGCATAAGAAATCTGTACAAAGCCTAACATAATGGGGGACGGGGTCAAAGGCCCAAAAATAGGGACAGGTTTTAAACATTGCTCTTATAAACTCGGAAAGTTGCTAGAATAATAGGATTTGAATTAGCATGCATTTTCTGAAAGATATGACGTCTTAAAATCAAATGTATGTCATTATTTAATGACTTCAGTCCTGAGAGCATCCTACTGATTTACCAGAAAACCACAAACTTTATGAGGAACAGACCAAAATATTAGGTAAAATCTGAACATTCTTTGACGATCTTACCAGCTGAGAGGTATTTTTTTTACTCATAAGTTTTTATTAATTTTCTTGAAATTTTAACAAAGACTACTTGTAGATTATCCAAAAGAAATATCAATGTGTAAATAATAACAAGAGTAACAGAATATTTACATTATATACATTGGCCTGAGTAAAAATGATAAAATAAACCAATCTAAGTCAAATATGCAGATATTTTAGATATAAGTTTATCTTTCATCTTCTTGATACCGAGCTTTCAAGAAGAGATAGAATCCATTCTCAATGTTTTGATAAGATGAGTTACCTTCTTCCATGACAGCTGAGAGGTATGACGGCAGTAAAACTGAATGTGACATTACATTTTTGCACTACAGTGCAATAAGGACTCAGCCAGCAATGAGGTATAAGCAAGATCCACAAAAAGTCAGCTTTGATATTAATGAAGAGATATAAAGCACTACAACTTCCTTGTTTCAGCAATCAATAGCTGGCTTGCTCTTCTGTCAGGCACATCTGGGCCAATCAGTATCAGTATCTTAGAACCCTGTCTTTCTCAGAGGCTTAGCATACCTCTGGTGAACCCCTTATCCAGGAAATTCCCTCTGGTTACAGACACACATTCAAGAAAGCCATGGGAGGACCTCTGTGCACATTTACATGACTCTAACAGATCTAACAGACATAAATACTTCTGGCTAAGGGTCAATTCCAGAAAAAGGTTAGTAGCTAATGTGGGAGTCTGCAGGCATTACACCGATTACCTTACATTTGTCCAGTATGAAGAAGGGAAATATTACAGATTGCTTGGAGTGTGTATTTTTGAAACACATTTGACACTAGCATGTACTGTTCCAAATTCTGTAACCCCCCCTAGTTTAAGTGGAGATATTCAAGAAGTTTCTTCTTCTTTGAAGTTTAATGTGTCTTTTCTTCTTTTGTTTTGCTCCTGTCATTCTTTTTCATTATAGTGTTTATCTTCTATCTTTGTATAATTGTATTAGATAGAAATATGGAATAGTACAGTCTAATTTTCTATTTTTTTCTTGCATCTGTGCACTACACTGCTGAGGGCAGTTTCATAGCTAAAGATAACAGCTAATGAGTTTTTCTTATGGACCTACAACCATCACCATCCCAAATGACAACCTAGTAGGAAGCAGGGTAATATTTGCATTCTCAGACCTCATGAAGGCAAGCTTACATGTCCTCAGACCCTTGTGAGATTGCATGCTGTCCCAGCAGGTTAGCTTCTCCCACTTGTTTCCTGATGCCCTAACCTGACTCCTGGCTAAAATAGTTTACCCTCAACAGCATAGCAAAAGCCACATTCTGACCCCAAAGGTGATGCTTCCCAACCCTCTTTTTGGCTTCTCTGGTAACAAGGCACACTACTAGAACCCAGTTCATCTGATTCACAGTCAGCACTCTATCACTCTGTAACACAGAGCAGGCATTGCAAACCCACTTCTCTAACATGATAACATGAATTTGACACTGCCACAGAAAGTCTGCAGTCATATTTGTCTGCTGGTTTGGATGATGTTGGGAGAAAAATATTTGTTATCAGCCCACCTACCTAGTAAACAAATTAACTAAATAAATAAATAAAACAAATTATATCAATAAAAAAAAATCATTCCTTACAAATATGTGAAACCCAAAAATCAGGTTCAGAGTTGCTGGTTCTCATAACAAGCTATCTTCTCTTGGTGAAGAAAATGTAATACCTTGATAAGAAAAGAACTGTTTCTAAATTAGTTTATTTAGCTTGTGTTCCTTAAATCAGGATAGTCAGAGACTAGCTGCAATGTTTTACTGATCTTTTGTTGTTAACTTTTGTCATCAGATGGCTTAATTTAAGTATGCATAATGTATAGGAATACTTCACTTTACATTTTTGTCTGTTTTCTTTCATTGTAGTGTAAGTTTTTCAATTATCCTGAATAAGAGGTTGACCATAAACTTCTGTAATACTGTTTTTTTTCTTTTGCTTTTTTTGACAGAGTTTCAGTTTACTATTAGATTTTTCTTTCAATTTCATTTGCTTTATTGAATTTCATCATGTAATAAGACAACCAAACAAGATAATGCCATGGGGCAAGACAGTATCTGAAGTCTAGAATTATTACGTTAATCAAACAAGGGTAATGACATGCAATGAGTACCTAGCTTCTCTCCCTTTCCTTTTTTAAGGGCTCTCTGGTACATTAACCAAAGTGAATATAGAAGGAAAATTGCTGTATGTATTAGAGGAAGTAGTTATTTGGCAGGTTTTCCATATAACTTTATTCCTAACTAAATAGTTCATAGGTAAGTGCCAGGGTAGCTGCTCTTTTGCGCCATTTTAAGCTGAGCCAGTTTCCCTTATTGTGCTTGAAATAACCCATCCCATTTGGTTATAGATTGGCCTTACCCATTCCATGGTTGATAATTATTAATTAACAACATAATTATGAATACAAAAAATGTGCTATGACCCATTAAACCTTATAGCTCTTAGATGTATCACATATTTATACATACATATATATAACAAAGATGTAAAGGAAGGTCTTAGGAAAGGAATTGCAAATTATTATTATTGTTTTTAATGAAGGTGAAGTCACATGACCTGTAAAACAGTATTTAATGGAGAGGAAATGATGTAATTTTTTTTGTATCTGAAGAAGTTCCATGTTTTATTGTGAACAAAGGAACGAAAGTGCTCATACAGCCTTTCTTGGAACTGGTGTCGTGGCCTTATTTTGGAACTGAACCTTGTGCCTTATTTTGTGGAATTATTACCTTTGGACGTTGTGGATTTGTGTTTCATTACTTGTTGTGCTGGAGCAAGGATAAGTTGCGGGTAAGGATTACACGCAAGAAACGTATTGTTTCAAAACTTTTAAACCTCGCTACTTTTACCTGGTAGAGTTTGGGCCGAGACCAGGTGTTGATTATGGAAAGCTCACAGCATGAAGACTTGGTAACTTTAACCCAACTTTTGGAGTTAATAAATCAAACTAACGCCAAGGTTGAGTTGGTGTGTGACAATATGAAAGAACTGGCTAATGCAAGAGAGAGTGTACCTGGTACGAGTGGAATCTCTGGCTCAGGGACTAATAGAGCTAATGAAAAAGGGACGTCCTATTCGAGGGCGTTGTTAGAAGGAACGATAAATATTGGTGGTGATGAGAGAAGTAGGAGAGATCAGACTGATCGAAATACTACCTTGTTGTCTCCTCCGATGAATAATGGGGACTTCCTGAGCTGGTTAAACATTGAGCTGAGACCATTAAGTGGCTTCCAGGGGGGAGCGGCTAATGACAACGAACCTGGTGTGGCTTTGAAACAAAAGATTTACCAGCTAGAAAAAACCCAGAAGAAATTTAGGGGTTTGCAGTTGGATATTGTATTTTCTGAGGACTGTATCAAGGTACGATGGGTACCTAAGGGGCTATGCATATGGAATTTTCCAAATAACCTAGTGAGTGGTTCTGTTTTGCATCAAGAACTATTAGAGTTATTTGATCGTATGGGGATGGATTATATGCGGCTCCTAATTCAAGACAATCAACGGCAGCTGGCGATACTGAAGGAAGAAATCATTCGGTTACAGGAAGAGATTTTGGAGCACAAAGTGTTTGGTATAAATTAAGGTTTGTACCGTATCATTTTTGTGCATGTTGAACAACATGAGAAGTTAGTCAAAACAAGGAAAAATAAGAAGCTGAGGAGAGATAAGGAGGACTGCGCTCAGAAAAGGGCATACACTGTCCCAAGTTCTAAACTACAACCCAGAGTTTCTTTTGCGGGGTCGGAAGAACTGGTAATGGAAATTATGTCTATTGGGGAGGATGAGCAGAGAGAGGTATTCAGAGACTCCAGTAATGACACGGGCCAGGATTTTGGCAAAATCCTAGACGGTCAGCGAGACTGAAAAGCAAGAATGGACAATGGGCCCCGAGAGGCAATGGGCAGAACCGCAGGGGGTATCGAGGCCAACAGGGGGGCCGAGAGAGGTGGACAGGTGGCCCCCCACGATACCACCAGTGGTAAGTGGACTTGTTTGGACTAATAATGATGTATGCTCACTAGATAACTGCAGTAATTGCGAGGAAAATTCATTTAAAGATTCAGCATTGATTGTTGAAAAAATATTTGAAAAAGTACCTGAAGTTGAAAATGTGATACATAATATTTGTGGGGGAGACTTACAAGAAGTATGTTACAATGAAAGTTCCATTGTTAATTTTATTGAACTAATGGAAGGTAACCTGACTATTTTTGAAAATAATGATAGTGAAGATGTTGGAATGAGTCTGGATTTACCTGAAATTATTGAGCCAAATGTATTAGTTAGTGAACACAAGGGGTTAAAATTTTTTAACTACACTGACAAAACATTGGAAGTTTATCATGGTGAGCTGTTATCAAAGGGATTCACCTTTGTCCCCAAAGGGCAACATTACGGAGTTGACACTAAACTAGATTTACAATTGTTTGCCAGGACAATTAATTTGAATTTGTTGATGGAGAAAAATGAAAAAGAGGAGGAAAGTAAGAATAAAAACAATAAAAATAAAAATTTAGTTAGTAGAAAGAGCACTTACAACCCCCCTTTACTCCACCCAGTGGTGATTTTTGAAAAACTAACAGAAATTGAGGTTAGGAATTTATTTAGTAAAAGGAAAAAGCAGGTTTGTGATAATTTGACTAATGAGGAAAACCGAGTGTTAAAAGAGTTGATGGAGAACCAATGCATTCGGATTATGAAACCTGATAAGGGGGGGAGGGGTTGTGATTATGGGGCAGCATGATTACACCAGTAGGATGTTAAGGTATTTAAACAATGGTGAATTGTTTAGTCCCGCCTCTTTAAATGAAATCAACATCTTTAATAAAAGATTGGATTTTATCTTGGAAGAACTGTTCCATGAGTACAGTTTTTGTGATGAAGAAATTAGGTTTTTGAGAGTTAAATACTTAAGGGTCCCTTGTTTCTTTGGGATTCCGAAAATCCATAAGCCCTTGGTTGACCCACCAATGAGGCCAATAGTGGCAGAGAGGGGAAGTAAAACTGAACCCCTAGCAAAAATGGTTGACTTCCACCTAAAAAATTTCTTTGAGGGGAAGGAGCATGTGCTCAAGGACTCGTGGCACCTTTTTAAAAGTTTGGCAGTGTCAGAGTTTAAGGAGCAGGCCTTGTTCTTAAATATTGATGTAAAGGATTTATATTTAAGTATTCCCCACGATGAAGGTATGGAAATGTTCCAGAATGCACTTAGAGAGGGTACAAAACTGTCTGGTGATTCCATTTTTGTGTTGACTACGCTGATGGAACTGGTACTTGTACATTGAACAATTTTGGATGGTTTCAAGGGGAATATTTTAAACAGACCCATGGAGTAGCGATGGGAGCAATAGTGGCACCAGTTTTTGCGAACATTGTACTCTGGTATTGGGAAACTAAGTTTGTGCTAGATTCAAAATTTAAGAATAAAATCTTTAAATATTATAGATTTTTAGATGATATATTGGTGTTGTGGAATGGTAGTAAAGAAGAATGTTTGGAATTTGTTAACTATATCAACACTACAACCAATTTTCTAAAGTTTACTTGCACAATGGACACTGAGATGGTCAATTATTTAGATGTGCATTTGTATAAGAACAGGTCTGAGGGGCATTTGGAGTCAGCCATTTATAGAAAACCTACTTTAATAAATTGTTACACTTTGAGAGTGATCATCCGTTTTGGTAGAAAAGGAACCCTATTAAGAGTCAGATGATTAGGGTTTCTAGATTAACCATGGAAAATAAAAAAATTTCACAAGAATTAGAAACATTGAAAAAAATTTTTAAGTGAGGGGGTACCCAGAAACATTAATAGAGAGCCAGGAACACTATGTTATTAGTAAGAGGAGGACTAGTTACCCATCGTTGCTGAAAAATCCTGAAGTAGTGGTGGGGGGTCAAGAAAGTATAGTGGACCCTTTTTGTTGTGTTATGACTTCTGATGGGTATTCACCAGAGATTAAAAAGATTATGGAAAAAAACTGGACAGGTGTCTTTGGAGCTTTTGGGCTCTTTGAGAAGGTTGGTGCACATCCTAAGACAGTATATAGAAAAGGACACAACTTAAAATCCTTGTTTGAAAAAAAGCAGGAAAAATGTGAAGGATTAACTTTGGGGAAGATGACTAAATGCAGGGCATGTAAGGAGTGTAGGTTTATTTATGAGACCAAGAATATAGTGAAAGTAGGTTACAAAAGGGTTATCCCAGTTAAGGGGAACTACAATTGTAAGACAAAAGGAGTAGTTTATGCTGCCTTATGTCAAACATGTAATGCTTACTACATAGGAAAAACCGAGAATGAGTTGAGGAAGAGGATTTATAAACATAATTATGCCATTCATAGACGGGATGGTACTAATGCCTTGTTTAGACACTCCTCCGAATGTAAAGATTTTTAAAAAATTTAGATTTTGTGTGTTGGAAAAGGTTAAGAGGCAAGAGAGAGGAGGTAACTGGTCTAATTTCCTAGAGTTTTGGGGGAACTTATTGGCAGGTTCTTTTGAATTCTACTAAAGAACCTGGTTTAAACGATAGGATTTCCATTAGTAGTTTGTTAAATATGAGGGCGGATAAGATTTAAATTAATTATTATTTTTAAAGTACCAGGAGTAGGGGTGAAAGGAACTAATATTAATTTGTAATGTATAAGATTTTTTATGTATATTTATATGTGTGTACACATTTTATTAGATGGGAGTTAGTGAGGTTGTAGGATTAAATAAACAAAAATGTAAAGGAAGTTCTTAGGAAAGGAATTGTAAATTATTATTATTGTTTTTAATGAAGGTGAAGTCACATGACCTGTAAAACAGTATTTAATGGAGAGGAAATTATGTAATTTTTTTGTATCAGAAGAAGTTCTACTTTTATTGTGAATAAAGGAACAAAAGCATTTATACAGCCTTTCTTGGAACTGGTGTCGTGGCTTTATTTTGGAACTGAACCTTGTGCCTTATTTTGTGGAATTAGCCACTGTGGTATGGCGGTAGCATTGTTACTTCACAGCAAGAGGTTCTCCCGTTCGATTCTTGGCTAGGCTTGGGAGTGCCTTCTGTGTGGAGTCTGCATGTCCTCCCCGCAGTTGGGTAGCATTTGAAAGACATGCGTGCATAAGTGGGCATGCCTTCATTGAAGGTTGGGCATCAAGCTGGCACTTCAGTGTTTCATAAAAATCTACTGCCAATCATTAGCGGACCGTAGTTCCGCTGTGGCGACCCCTTACCGGGAAAAGCTGAAAGACAAACAACAACATTACCTTTGGACTTTGTGGATTTGTGCTTCAATGCATATGTATTTAGTTACATGTTGTATAGATTATTACTAAGTATTTGCATCACGTGCTTTCAAGCTACATTGAGTTACATTTTATAGAGCTATTGTTTTTGCATTTAACCCACCATATTACGAACCTATGATTGGTCCACAATGATGCCTTATTTCTTGAATGGTTTTAATATATTTTTTAACGTTTCAGGCATTGTGATATTTATACCATCAGTTTTTATATATAATTACATACATACAAACATTTCTATGTTTTTCACATACTTTTCTAGCTATAATGTTTTAATGGGTCATAGCACAAATTTTTGTATCCATAATTATGTTGTTAATTGAAAAGGAGAAGTGATTGGCTGACTTAAATGACCAAGTTGCACTGTTGTATATGTCTGATGAAGCATTCCCTTTGTTGAATGAAAAGCACTTACTTTTGCTGTTTTCACTCCAATGAAGTGTACCTGCCTTTTACCTCAGTGCCCCCTCGTGAGTTTGTTTTCTGCTATGTTTTGGATTTGTCTCTTCAGAGGTGCTTTATCCTCATACTACTGCTGTTTTGTTGCCTTGCAATGTGGTGATTCTTAACAGGCCACTGCCACTAACCAAGCTAAAGTAACCATTTGTGCACACCTCTGAGGTTTGCCACAAATGTTAATGAAATAAAATCACCATACTATCCACAGCCTCTGCCAAGGTATAACACATTTTGTCCACACTTGTGAGGTTTGACTGCAAGGCAAAGTAAAGTGGCAATGATTACACCATGTCCACCACCCCCTCCAGCAGACAAGCAGTGACCTTCTATGCATATCTATGGACAGAGCTGTTTTCAGACTAGATGAGGTTCAGGCCAGAGGCCACTACTAAGCCTAGACCAAAATCTACTTACACAGCCTGTGGTGTGCAGGATACCAAGCTCTCAAAAATTCTGAGGGTCTGGATGTTCTATGATTCAGTTTACACCTTATTTCTGAAAGATAATGACTTGTTAACTTTTTTTTTTACTGCTTCACAGATAAGAATTATATATATGCCAGACAATATTATGTGCATCCACAGATTAAAAAAAATCAATATTATATTATTTTTTTACCTACACACACACACATACACACACACACACACACACACACACACACACACACACACACACACACACACACACACACATACACATACACTGACATTATCCCTGAAAGCCAGGTCTATCACACAAGTACACACATACTGACATTGGTCCTGACAAGCTAGGTCTATTAGAGGATGCATACATACGTACACGCATAGACACACACACACATACACACACACACACACACACACACACACACACACACACACACACACACACACACACACACACACACACACACACACACACACACACACACACACACACACACACACACACACACACACACACACACACACACACACACACACACAAAACTTCCTATAGTTGTAAAGTTCACTAATAGCTTGCAATGTAACACTGAGGAGCTCACCATTAGATTTTCTTGATGACCTGAAGTCATCCAACAAAACGATTCCTTGTTCTTCTATATATTTCATTAAGGTGAGACCATGGGATTAAAAGTAATCTTGGTAGAAACCAACTAAAATTAATACTTTGCAGTCATAAATATACCTGCAGACAATACCTCTGTCTGCAACTTATGAAGGGCAAATATTATTCCTAGTGAATATTGATGCATCATCCCCATTTCTATTGAATCTTTAACTAAGCAGTTCTACCACTGATCTACCACTGATCTACCCAATAAGATCTGCAAATATTTTTCTTCTTAAATTATTCATCATGCAAATATTATGACATAGAAAAAAAAAAGATCCAGGCACTTAAATCCCTGACAGTTCCAACCAGTACTGGAACAACTTATACTCTTTATACTTTATATAGGCAGTTTATAAAGACACACATCTGGAGCATTTCTCCCTGGGCCTCTGCCTCATATTGGCTCATTCCAAGTTGGACTTTCCTGGTAAACAAATGTAAAATAAATAAATAAATAAACAAATAACCTTTATTGATTTATGGGAAGTACAAGATTTGACTTTGTGTAATTTTCAGCTTATATGTGGAGAATTTGCTGTATATATCAGTAATTTTCTAAGCTGATGTGAATGATTCTGCCGAAAACTTAAGGGGGAGCATAATGTCATCCACATAAGCTAAACATCATATGAGGATATCTCCCAGTAACATAGGAGTAACTCAAATGCCCCTCTTTAATCTGTCTTATCAGGCCATCTACGGTTACATTGAAAAGAAAACTGTTAGTGGGTAGCCCTGTTTATTTCCAGGTCTAAGTAGGGAGGAAGTAGAAAACACTGCTTAAGACCTTACTGCTGCTGGTGTACAATATAATCTTTTTATTCAATATATAAACTGATTAGGAAATTCCAGTACATCAAACATTCCAAATAGAAAAACTGGATTTACTTAGAAGCTTTCTCAGCATCGAGTGTAACTGCTGCCCATGAACCTTGTGCAGATTTTGCCTCTGCTAGAATACAGAGCAGAGCATGAATCTGATCTAAAGGATTACAACCTTAAAACTGCTTTGTTATAACCAAGTAATTTTCTCTGTGCTTTCAATAAGCAATTAGCCAAGGTTTTGCAAGTTTCTAACCTCCATATTGATAAGAAAAATAGAAATTAGACAAAATGAAGAGGATAAAGAAGTGTCCACTTGTTAAGGACTGACTATAAAGGAAGCTACAAGCAATGAGTAATATAATGGTTTGTAATGAAGACTACTGACAAAAATTAAGTGTGGAAAAAGATAGTTACTAATAATACAAAATTTGTTTGTACAGCTCTGCACTTAGGACTTTAAGGATAGGAATTTCCCTATTTTCAGAAGTTTATTGAAAGAAATTACTTCTTCAACTGAAATTTGGAAATGTAGAAGACCAGTCTTTACTACTGAATAATGTGGACTTAATTGGGTAAGTTAGCTGTTAATGAATTCTTTTAAACAGATACGTTTATATGACATTAAGCCTTCCTCCTACTTTACACAATCAGTCTATTTCCTCCCTCAGAAACAAAAAACCCTAAAGGCCATTAATTCCTCCTTAGAGGAAAGGGTCCAGTAGCAAGGGAGGAACCATCATCCACTGCAGGGAATCAGGATTTTTCCTTAAGCCCTACTAGTTTCTACTGTGAATGCATGCACTGCCCCCCCCAAGGGGTAGCATGATACTAATGTAAGCAATGGCATGTTACTTGCTTTTGTGAGAGGCATTCCACAAATAGCCCTGACCATAGTACATCCTGTGAGATTAGTAGTCCATTGGGAATTCTATCCAGAGTCACAAATACATTTACAGACCCTCTCCCAGAGGCAGGTGGACAGGCTACATATCACCATTTCTTCTCTCTCTTCCCAGCACATGAGCCAGTAACTGACCTTGGGTCATATGACACAAAGTCATGGCATTATCCCTTTATACCAACCAAGCTAGAATATGCATGTGTAAGTTAGTGCAAATATGCAATTTGTTTAATTTTCTGTAAATTCACCTAGAATAAGCCTACAGTATACAAGTCATTCACCTGAACGATTAGCTTTCAGAGCAGATGCATGAAAACTTTCCTCATCTTCTCATAGTTTAGACAGACTCTTTCTGAGGACTTTCACAGGCCATCTATAGAATTTTTTTTTTTTTAATTTAAGTGAACTGAATTCAAGAGGATGGTACGAAGGTCTTAATATTTCCCTAAAAATCATTGTGCCTTTAATAAGCATGGAAGGCAAAATCTTTTTCAGGTTGTTGCAGTGGTTCCTATGTTTATTTTAGCAATATTTTATCATTTCCTCATTGTCATTTTAGTTCTGAATGAGTCAAACTTTACAAATGCTTTACATGCTAACTAGATTATTTTATGATTCACGCCATTAGAACTTTTAAAATTACAAAAAACCCAAAATCTTGAGTCCCGAATCTAAACTTGCCTAGTTGAAATGCAAAACAAAAGCACTTTAAATAATATATCTGTCTAAAATCATAGGAAATAGAGCTCATGAGAGAGCTAAGTCCAATAGCAAATGCCTGTTAATGAAGAAGCACTAAATGTGTTGAGCTGAAATGAAATTAGTAGAAGAGTAACTAAAATGCCTGATTTTTTTTTCTTTGAACTATGATTACTGTTGAGAAAAATGGAACATGTTAAGGACCACAGTATAAGATTTTTGAACTACATTTCTTGAATTGAGATATATTGGAAAATGCGAAACAAAGAATAACTTTATAACTTTGTGTATTTCATTGTTGCTGAAAAATAAATAAATTCAATCAATAGAAAGTATGGAATTGTGAGTTTATTGTTCCTTTATACTGCCTTTTTTTCAGTAAAGATTATTTGAAGTCTGCTATCTAGGGGTAACACATGTCCTAAACTCTGTCCAGTGGAAAAAAGAAGTTATAGAAAGGGGAGTGCAAAAAGTAACAAGATGATGGTTTTATTGAGCTACTAACCCCAAAAGTTTACTCTGGTGGCTGGGGCAGGCAAAGTTTTATCAAAACATATGAAGATAAACTAAAGTATGCTATTTCTTTCTCTACATCATTGACTATATGGGATAGTGTTGGTGAGTTAATTTCCCCATATGCAAAGTGAAAGAACTGACTGTGTACTGAAATGGGGGTGGAGGAAAACCTCCCAGAGAAGCACCATTGAATGAAGTTTTGACTGCTATCTCAACTGTGTATTCTAAAGAAATATTGCAAATTATGGTTATAAACTGCAGAGCTTGTTTTGCTTGAACTAAGCTGACTAAACATATAGTGAAATGGAAGTTTTAATTGTTGTTTGCTAGATTATGCTGGAAAGTGCTAAACAGAATTGTAAGCTTTTTTGCCATGCCCAAAACTGAGGAGAAGAAATGGAAGCTGTACTATAAGAATAAAGTAGAGCAAGTTTAAAATGGTAGAATGACATGTACTGTTTAATATTTTTACAAGGTAAGAACAAATTGATTAAAGGTGCTGCTTATGAGAGATGTACATAAGCTGTTGAAAGAAATGTATTGGAACCATATTGTAGTATGAAGGATGTGCTCATGAATATTGGAAAAAGAAATTACTGGAGCAAAAAGTGAATATTGCAAAATGATATTGAATTCTCTATTTGTAAAATAAGCATTATTGCAGAGTAAATGAAGAAGTAAAATCAATAAACTGTGAAGAATTGTTTTCAATTACAACTTAAAGAAAGCAGCTGGAAATTCGCCAAATGTAAAAGAAACTGTTGTGTTGCTAGTATGGGCAAAGTTTGGAAAAATGGTATATTTAAACAAAGCAAATTAATAACCAATGCATAGAGGGTTAGAAAAACTTTGTGGGAGTACAAACAGTAGTGTGGTGAGGAAAAGTGTTGCACTACCTTTCTGAGTAAATATGTCAAACAGTTCTGAAGTGTGCAGACTGCAAAATGTTAACTACATTGTATGTTTCAAGCTACAGCCTAACAGTGTGTTACATAGTAATGGTTCACAGTCTAGGGGTTCAATGGTACTGTGCCTCTGAAACAGTTCAAAAGTACTGGTGAACAGAAACAAAGTGACATTTCTGCATTGCATTGCTTACCCTGTGACTAACAAAGAATTAGTACTAGAGATGTTTTTTAACATATAAATGAACTAATTTTTGGCAAGAAGACTTAAACAAATGGCAGTCTTTACAACAGAAAAATGTGGACAACATGTTCAGTGCAAAATTAATTATTTAAAGTGAGCATAGTAGCAATTCAAAGTATAGGGCAGCCACGGTTGTGCAGTGGTTAGCATTGCTGCCTCACACCAAGAAGTTCTCCGGTTCGATCCTTGGCTGGGGTGCCTTCTGTGTGGAGTCTGCATGTCCTCCCAGTGGCCATGTGGGTTTCCTCTGGGTGCTCCGGTTTCCTCCCACATCCCAAAGACATGCTGTAGGTGGATTGGACACTCTAAATTGGCCCTAGGTGTGAGTGTGTGTGTGCCTTCTGTGGAAGGTTAGGAGCTGGGCTGGCAACTCGACACTGTAAAACTCCACTGCTAATCATGAGCGGACAAGTGATCCACTGTGGCGACCCCTAACTGGGAAAAGCCGAAGGAAGAAGAAGAAGTAGCACTTCAAAGTATAAAGTGATACATCAGTGAAAACATACTGCTTACAGGAGACAGATATTTCTTGGATTTGTTACTTGTACGGGGTCGAGATCAAGTGAAAATCCCTGTCCACTGAAGTATGCTGATTTAATAGAAACTACATTGTGCTGAAAGGTGTGCGTGTGTGTGTGTGTGTGTGTGTGTGTGTGTGTTTTGAGAAGTGAAAGCAAAGGAAATAAATCTGCAGTAAGTAGAAACCACTTATAAATGGTAAACATTGTACAGCATTTAGTTTTGCTAATTGTGTTACAACCTTTTTTTCTTAGTTCACAACAGTAAAAAATCTGTGGCAAAGTATATAAGAAATGTAAAGTTTAAAAGCAAGTCTTCCTGAGCAGAGAACCATTAATTCTAAGGAATGCTTATACCTTCAAGAAAATGTTCTTCTGTGTCTATATGGATTCTTGAAACAGCATTTATGAAACTAAAGTTTGTTTAATGTGCTAGTTCTAATAAACATTAAACTATATGAATGGAAAATTGATTAATTGCTGTATACTGGAAGAAACTGTGTGTTAAGTCAATGAAACTGACTGTGCAGTGTCTGCATTAAAATATGGGAGCAAACTGTACAATATTCAAAACATTACACATGGTGCTATCATATATGGCGAACAAATGTTAAGCTCTGCCTAGATACTGCATCACAGTTTTACAAAATAAAGCATTATTGACCAACTATGCCTGGTCATACAGAGTGATGTGAGTAGAATGACAGTGATTTGCATCAGAATATGCCTGACAGACATAAGCAAATAGATGTTTTTGTAGTCCAGCATTATGACCATGGAAAGTAATCCCTGTTTGAAAGTGATGTTTCCATCTCTAAAGATTAAATGAGAGCTGGAATAAATAATGCTGAAGAGCAGAACCTGGGTTTTAAATTAAAGAGTACTGTTAAGAATCACAAACTTGTAGGCAAAGAGAAAATGCAATCAAGGTCATTTTAAGAAATATGCTTGTACAACAAAAGGCTGACTAAGAGAAAAAGAAAATAAAAATAATTGTGACACTCAACATTATATAATTTTGCAAGATGAAGTTAGGGAATTACTTATGTATTCATTTATTTGTATTTTTTACAAGAAAAATGTGATTGGGCCAAACAGACCCCTTTTCAGAGGAGTCTTGGAGAGAAAAGCTCAAAGAAGGCAAATTACAAAAGCAATGCAAGAGAAAATCAAACAAACATGTTGCTGGCCTTGACCAGAAAAAAAGATGGCAAAAAAGAGATGATGATTTGTCCAAAAGATTCTCTAAACTTTCAGTACAAGCTGGTACAGTGCTAAGTCAAGTGGCATCACACACTAAAGGAAAAATATCAAAGTGTCCTGATGTTGGAACCAAAAGTAAATTCAGTTTCAGATCTAAGCTGATATTGTGTATCTGCAGCATATGAAGGAAGCATAATACTGCCCAACTTGATATGAAGCTAAAGTGTCAAAATGAGCAAGCAGAGACTGTCTTATTAAAGTCACAACTTCATGAAAATTAGATCAAAGTCAAGAAATATACACAAATTCATAGTCACACTATTGAAATTGTCCGGTATACATAGCAAAATAAATTTGAAAATGCAAATGAATATAAATAGGTGGCACTGACTAGTAATTTAAAACAGCTACATGTAAAGAAATACAGAGATGCAATAACACTGACAATCCCTGGGAATCATTAATGCCTGCACAAAGTGTAGACTAAGTGTACACTGTTCTGAGTGAGCAGACAGCGCAAGCATAACCCACACTTAATTCCTCCTAATTTTAGTTTTCCTACTGATTTTCTTGCAGCCTTAAATATCAAGGGGGAATTCATAAAGGTTATCACAAAATGAAAACTATGAATACACTTAGTGTAATCTTTCTGAGCGACTAAAAATAACATAAAATGTAGTACGGAGAGGGGCATGGCCAAGTTGGCTAACTGAGAGCAGCAACTGGTGAAAGCTCTGTGACTGAAAACATTGCTCTGAAAGAAAGTATTAAAAAATAAAATTTGGAGACACTTGTTAGCTAATTTTATTTACTCACAGTCAAAGAAAAGTATCTCACCAAGAGGATCAAGGGTCTCAAACAGATGCCATATGCTGCTCGGTTAAAAAAACTCCAGCTCTACTCAGTTGCACACTGCCTACTTCGAGGCGATCTATGCCTGACATACAAAGCTATGTCAAATCCAGAATTAATAGACATGCTCCACCTCAGTAAATCTAAATCCCTTAGAGCCACACGCTCGAGGGACTTGAACCTCAGCACAGAAATAAATAGAACTTGCTGGAGGGACAGGTTCTTAACCCAGAGGCTCCCTTCGCTCTGGAATAGAATTCCAGTTCATGTGAGGCAGAGCACCTCACTGAATCTCTTCAAGAAGAATCTTGATAGGTGGATGGGGGATCGTAGGTTTGTCCCAGGGATTACTCCCGTGTCACTATTAGACAGAGGCACAGTAAACTAAACCTTAAAAAGGGCACAGCATACTCAAATCAAGGGGTGGCGTAAGCCATACAGAATCGGGCTAGGCTTATAATTGCCCCAGGGCAGATAGCCTAGTATGAACCTATGAACCTAAATGACTTTGCAAGGTCCAGATAGGCTGTGTGGACTACCTTCCCTTCATCTATGGCTTTGGTGACTGTTTCGAAGAAGTCAACCAGGTTCAAAAGGCAGGATCTGCCCTTGACAAAGCCAAACTGGGTAGGATCTAGTGTCTGTAGGTCCCCAATGTCTTTGTTTAAGAGCTCCATGATGATCCTCTCCATAGCCTTGCAGACTAAGCTAGTCAGGCTTATGGGGCAATAGTTTCCAAGGTCCGTCGAGGCTCCACCTGTGTGGAGTGGGACCACTGTTGCTGTACGCCATTCTGTGGGCACATATCCTGTAGTGAGGCTGAGATTGTATAGCTGTTTTATTTGAGGGATTAGTTCCTCTTGGAGTTCATGTAGGACGCAACCTGGGACGCCATCTGGTCCCATGGAAGCAGTGTTTTTTGCTTTGGAGAGGGCAGCCTTCACCTGAGCATCAGAGATGTTTGGAAGGCAGCCCTCTGCCGGAATAGATACTTGCTCTTTTTGGGGGGAGGGGGTGGAGAAGTTTGCACTGAACCTGTCAGCCAGGATATTGGCGATGTCTGTGGGTTCAGTGTATTTTTTGTCGTTTAGAATCAACTCAGAACAAGTCTGGGAGTTGCATCCCAGGTTCCTAACATAACTGAAAAAAGCCTTATGATTGTCTTTGGTGTCCTGTGCAATTTTTCTCTCGAAGCTGGCCTTGGAGGATTTTATGAGGGATCGTAATTTTTTGCTAGTACTGATCAGAGATGCCTTCCCTATTAGGGATTTTGCTCTATCATGTAGTAGCTTTCTCCTTCTGTTGTACAGTTTATTTATGGCAGGGGTCCACCAGACTGGGCGCCTGCCTTTGGATGATTGGGTCTTGGTTTTGTTTGGGATAGCATGATCCATGCATTCCTGGAGATGTCCGTAGAATGCGTTTATATAGGATTCTGCAGTTTGGGCCGTAGTTTCCACTGGCCCTGGGGCCTTGAAGGATTCCACTTCGGTTTTGAGAAGTGAGAAGTTTGCTTTTGAGAAGTTTTTCACTGTGGTTTTCTGGGCTGGGGGTGGGGTCGGGATGTGGACATCCAGTGAAATTAATTTATTGTCTGATCTTACCAATGAGGGATATACTTCTGGTGTGGAGCATAGAGTCCCCATGTTGGTAATGATCAGGTCTAGTATGTTGTCCCCTCTTGTGGGAGTGGTGACTAGTTGAGTTTATAATTTCCAGGAACCTTTGGGCTAAGGTGCTGTGGCTTGAGTAGTGCTCCCAGTCAATGTTTGGGTAGTTGAAGTCGCCCAATATAATGGTGTTCGGAGAGATCTTCATGTTCTCCAATGTTTTCAGGAAAGCCAAGTGGGATTCCCGACTTTGAGAGGGTGGTCTGTAGGATGCTATAAACTGAAAAGCAGTCTTGCCCACTGTTAGTTGCACATGGATGGTCTCCGATACTTTGTGCAATGCCACTAACCTGGAGGTGTGGATATCCTTGATGAATATGGAAACTCCCCCTCCTTTTGTGGTTCGGTCCGGGTTTTGGGGCCGAAAAGCATGATATGAGGTATAGCCTGGTAGTGCTGGGGTGCTCTGTGGAGCCTTGAACCAGGTTTCTGTCACTGCACAGATATCGATGTTCTCCATACTGAGGAGAGCTTCGAGTGTGTGCATCTTGAGGTTAAGACTTTTGGCGTTAAGCAGCATTACCCTTAGTTTCTTGTTCCTTGTGCTGTCTATGGGGGTGGGTTTGACTTTTGGGCCTTGCCTAAAAAAGGCACTATGGGGGTGGCAAGAGCCTTTGCCAATATCCAAAAGCCCAGTGGTGACAGGTGCAAGCCGTCCCTAGCGAAGCAACGTGGCTTGTCGAGCATATCATCCCAGGCTGACAGACACTGGATCCCCTTTGAATGACACCAAAATTTTAGCCAATTGTTAAAATCGATCATTTTGTCTTTGTACTGTGGCATCATTCTAGGTGAGGGTAAGATGCTGCTCAAGGTCAGGGTCATACCAGCCTGGGCTACATGATCAGAGAGCTCCTCTATGTCTCTTTTCATGTAGTCCAGGGAGGTACGTCTCAGGTCATTCACACCAGCATGTACAATGTCTGAGTCATATTTGTATTTGCTTTGGAGTGACCTGAGTGCTTGCGTTATGTGCCGGATCCTAGCACCCGACAGGCAGCTCACCTTGACCTTCTCTTTATTCAGCCTGGTGAGCGGGACGTCAGTGTGTCTGACAATAGAGTCACCTATTACAAGAGTATCAGGTGTGTTATTCAGCCTTAAGGGCTGTGGCTGCTTGGCACACTGACTTTGTGGGCTATGTGTTGTGCGTGTTTTGTTTTGAGGTAGCGTTTGCTTGGATGTCTGCTTTGGAGGTCTCTGTTGCTTAGGTAGATTTTTATTTAGAGCTTCCGAGTATGTTTTTGTGTATTTATGTGTTTGGTTCGCTGATGTGGTGGGACTATGTGATACTGGAATTGTGTTGTGTGAGGTTACCTTCTCCTCCTGACTGGTTACACCAGTTTTGAGATGAGAGAGCTCAGCCTCCAGTTTGGCTAAATAGTTGCATCTCTCACATATATTTGAACCTGTTTGGAGGAGGAGAGGGTTGTCCGTGTACATGAGACAGTTGTAACATTGCCTCAAAATTCCCAGATTCACCAGCTGGACTGGAGAGGAAACCATTGACTGACCTTTGGACATGCTAGAGTAATATAGGGAAACTGAATTTAAGATGGACCAATAGAGGACAGGGTAATCGTAGAGAGTATAAGAGTAAGTAGTGCTTATGGTTTAATAGTGCTGACTTGTAGGATTACTTAATTGGACCAGTGAAGGGCCTTAGAATGAGAATATGGTGTTTAAATTGAGAGATAGAGCAGTTCTAAGGGAAAAAGTGAAGAGCAGACTTTGTGGAGCTAGGAATAGTTTAAACCCAATTAGACGGAGCTGCCCGCTGTTGCGCTATGCACAAAAACGCGCAAAACTGCGCAAAAGAGGGTTTTAAGAGAGGAAGATGAAGGAGTTTGGAACTGACCCAAAATGGCCAATAAAACTACAGTTTCAAGTCAGTAACCACTCCCACAGGGGCAGGCAGGCTGCTCAATGTTTTTCACTGCCACTGATCAACAGAGAGACTTCCCTTTAGCCCAAGCAAAAAATGGCCTCCAAGAAACTTACAAACAGTTCAAGAACAGCAAGCCTGTAACTGAACTTTTTTAAATCTCAGAAAAGTGGGAAAAAGCAAGATTTTTTTTTGTTTTTTTGTTTTCTTCAGAGATAGCAGAGGTTCACAAGTATCAACAAGTTATAATAGTGCAGTAAATGACCCCACACAAGAGTGCTAGGCCAAAGACAGATAAAATGCAAGTTTTGAGAAAAAAAAGATTTTAAAAATAAGTGCAAACAGGAAATTCAGTAAACAGCTCTAGGTTGTGCTCTAAATACAGTTACTAATGCAGAAATCAAGTTTAACAAGCCAGAAAATGCTCAAAATAGGCGGCTATGCAGAAAAACTTAGCAAATAAACAGAGGAAAAATACTTCAAATCTCAAAAGTGGCTCCTTTCTTCTCTCAGCATTTTCTCCTCTTGGTGGGTGCTTCACCAACAGCCAACAAGCCTGAAAAGACACCAAGACCACGAGACAACCAGGTTTTAAGAGAGGAAGATGAAGGAGTTTGGTATTGACCCAAAATGGCCAATAAAACTACAGTTTCAAGTCAGTAACCACTCCCACAGGGGCAGGCAGGCTGCTCAATGTTTTTTACTGCCACTGATCAACAGAGAGACTTCCCTTTAGCCCAAGCAAAAAATGGCCTCCAAGAAACTTACAAACAGTTCAAGAACGGCAAGCCTGTAACTGAACTTTTTTAAATCTCAGAAAAGTGGAAAAAAAGCAAGATTTTTTTGTTTTTTTGTTTTTTTCAGAGATAGCAGAGGTTCACAAGTATCAACAAGTTATAACAGTGCAGTAAATGACCCCACACAAGAGTGCTAGGCCAAAGACAGATAGAATGCAAGTTTTGAGAAAAAAATGATTTTAAAAATAAGTGCAAACAGGAAATTCAGTAAACAGCTCTAGGTTGTGCTCTAAATACAGTTACTAATGTAGAAATCAAGTTTAACAAGCCAGAAAATGCTCTGCATTGAGCTTGAGGCCATGCCTCTGACACCAGGCATCTGTCTCAGTGAGGCCCTTCTGTAGGATGTCCACATCATTTGGGGACTCAACTATGGCTCCTAGTTTGCAGTCATCTGTGAACTTCATTAGCCAGAGGCCTTCTGTGTTAGCATGTACTTCAGAGAAGTAGATACCAAACAGGAGAGGTTCCAGGACTGAACCCTGTGGTACTCCACTTGTCACTGGTTTGAAGTCAGATTTGGAGTCTGCAACTTTTACAGTGTGGGTTCTGTCAGTGAGCCAGTTGGCAACCCATCTTGTGATGTAGGGATTTATACCTAGTTTACTGAGGTTTAGCTATAATTCCAGAATGGGGGATTATGTTGAAAGCCTTGGTAAGGTCAAGATAGGCTGTGTGAACCACCTTACCCTTGTCTACGGATTTGGTGACTGCCTCAAAGAAGTCAATCAGGTTCAGAAGGCATGATCTGCCTTTCACAAACCCAAACTTGGTGGGGTCCAGAGTTTGGAGGTTACCAATGTCTTTGTTTATGAGTTCCATGATGATACGTTACATGGCCTTGCAGACCAGGCTTGTCAGGCTAATAGGGTGATAGTTCCCAGGATCAGTGGTGGCTTCCCCCTTTGTGGAGTGGGAAAACTGTTGCTGTGCACCACTCAGCGGGCACAAAGCCTGATGTGAGACTATGACTGAACATGGTGCTTAGGTGGGGAGCCAGTTCATTCTGAAGTTCATGTAAAACGCAGCCTGGGATGTTGTCCAGTCCCATGGATGCTGTGTTTTTGGTTTTAGAGAGTGCAACTTTTACCTGTATATATGTGATTACAGGGACTCTCCATTCTTCCTGTATAGATGTGGGCTGTTTAGGGGGTGAGAGGGGGGTAAAGTTGGCACTGAACCTATCTGCCAGGATGTTGACAATATCAGTTGTTTCTGTAATTTTTGTGCCGTTGTGCTGTAACTCAGAGCAGATCTAGGTGTTGCCATTGAGATTCTTGACATAGCTATAGAATGTTTTGTGGTTGCCCTTAGAATCAGTGGTGATTTTGTTATCGAAGCTAGCTTTGGAGGATCTTATAAGGGATCTCAGCTTCTTACTGAGGCTGACCAGGCAACTCCTCCACTCATGGAATTTTACTCTCTTTTGCAACAGTTTCTTCCTTCTATTATAGAGTTTGTTTATGGCAGGCAACCACCAGATTGACTTCCGTTTTTTGGTGGATAGAGTCTTGGTTCTGTTTGGGATAGCATGATCCATGCACTCGTGTAAGTGCTTATAGAGTGCATTTATGTAGGATTCAGCAGTCGTAACTGTATTGTCTATCTGCATGGGTGTCATGAAGTTCACCACTTCTGTCTTAAGAAGCAAGAAGTTGGCTTTGGAGAATTTTTTTACCATGGTTTCCTTAATGGTGGGTGCGGGTGGGATGTGGATATCTAGGCTGATTAGCTTATGGTCAGATCTGACCAACGAGGAGTTGATTTAAGGTGTGGAACACCGGTCACTCATGTTGGTAATGACTAGGTCTAGGATATTGTTGCCCCTGGTGGGGGTGTGGATAAGTTGATCCAGGGCATTGGAATTTATGAATTACAGAAAGCGTTGAGTGAAGGAGTTGGTGCATGAGTAGTTTTCCCAGTTAATGGTGGGGTAGTTGAAATCGCCCATTATTAGGGTGTTTGGTTGAACCCTAATATTTTCCAGTATATCAAGAAAAGAGGAGTGGGAATCCTGGGGCATGGTGGGGGATCTGTAGCAAGCTACAGTTTGGATTGCAGTTTTGCCCAGAGTTAGTTGCACTTGGATAACCTCAGATGCATTATGCTGCGCAACTAACCTGGAGGTGTGGATATCCTTAATGAATATGGGCACACCTACTCCTTTGGTCTTCTGGTCCAGGTTAGATGGCTGAAAAGTGTGGTATGAGTTATAGCCTGGTAATGCAGCAGTGCTCTCTAGAGCCTTGAACCAGGTCTCAGTCACTGCACAGATATCAATGTTCTCCATTTTAAAGAGTGCGTTGAGTGAGTGCATTTTGAGATTTAGACTTCTAGCATTGAGTAGCATTACCCTCAGTTTTTGCTTGCCTGTTCCTGTTACAGTGGTGAATTTGTCATTTGAACCTTGCCAAAAAAAGACACCATGGGGTTGGCAAGAGTGTTAGCCAGTATCCAGAATCCCAGTGGCGACAGGTGCAGGTCATCTCTGGCAAAGCATCGTGGTCTGTCGACAATGTAGTCCCAGGCAGACAGATACTGGATCCCCTTAGAATGACACCAGAAGCTTAGCCAGTTGTTGAAGTCAATCATTTTGTACTTGTACTGCAATATAATTCTGGGCAATGGCAGGATGCTACTCAGGGCTAGGGTCATACCTGTCTGGGCTACAAGATCAGAGAGCTCTTCCATGTCTCTTTTCATGAAGTCCAGGGAGGAACGTCTCATGTCGTTCACACCAACATGGACAATGACAGAGTCATATTTGTACTTGTTGTGGAGTGCCCTGAGTGCGTGGGTTATGTGGCAGATCCTGGCACCTGACAGGCAGCTGACAGTAACCTTCTCCTTGTTTAGCCTGGTGAGCGGGACATCAGTGTGCCTGACAATAGAGTCACCTATGACTAGTGTGTTGGGTTTGTTGGTTTGCCTTATGGGTTGTGCTTTATTGGCACACTGAGCCTGTGGGCTGTGTGTCATTTGGATTGTGTTGGGGGAAAGGTTGCTTGGGTTTTTGCTTTGGAGGTCTCTGTTGCTTGAGCAGAATATTATTGAGAGCCTCTGCAAATGTTTTTTTGTTTCTGTGTGTGGATTTTGGTGGTGTAGATTTAGTGGAACTATGTGATGAGTGTGGTGTGGTGCAAGTGTTTACCTTCTTCTTTTGACTGTCAAGTTCAGTCTTGGTTGTAAAGAGCTTTACCTCCAGTTTGGCTAGATAAGTGCATCTCTGACCGGGTGTGGTGTTGGGTAGTAGGAGAAGAGGGTTGTCTGTGTACATGAGGCAATTGCTGCATTGCCTCAAGATGCCCAGATTCATCAGATAGACAGGAGACAACACTGGGAGCTGACCCTTGGACATGCCTGAATAAAAAACTACTTTTGTCTAGACAAGGGAGGAAAGCGAATATAAGAACTGTTTTTCTCTAAGCAAGTAAGGAAAGTAAGTACAAACACTGTTTTCCTCTAGATAAAGAGGAAAGTTGAGTGCTGTAGTAATTTGTAGCTTATTTAGTGCTAACAACAAGTTCTGAACACGTGCTGAGCACGAATAAGCAAATTCAAGTGCTAAAACTAATAATCTGTACTTGCATCTCATGGTAGATAGGCTACCTAGTGCTTACCACTCCCACTGATAAGCTAGAATGCACCCCTCCAACACAGAAAGGCTTGGAGGCTCAGAAGCTTACAAACAGTCTTGGATACAGCAAATCTGTATCTGGACTAGACTAGTTACAGGAAAGGTGGGAAACAAGCACAAACATGTGTTTTTAAACCAGAAAGTTGAAAGAGATGGAAAAACTGCCCAAAAGGCCAATAAACTACAATTTCTGGGCCAGA
This sequence comes from Protopterus annectens, assembly GCF_019279795.1. NCBI lineage: Eukaryota > Metazoa > Chordata > Ceratodontiformes > Protopteridae > Protopterus > Protopterus annectens. The sequence continues at coordinate 451,483,475 of NC_056741.1, read as the reverse complement.
AACCAATCTTGTGGTAGATAGGGTACCTAGTGCTTACCACTCCCACCGATAAGCTAGAAGGCTTCCTTCCAGCACAGAAAGACTTGGGGGGGGGGGCTCAGAAGCTTACAAGCAGTCCTGGATACAGCAAATCTGCATCTGGACTAGACTAGTTATGGGAAAGGTGGGAAACGGGTGCAAATATGGGCTTTTAAACCAGAAGGTTGAAAGAGATGGAAAAACTGGTTTGCTTACATTTTGTTGAATGTTAATAGCTTATGCCATAGTATTATTAATACTAACTGCACATATTAATGGAAAGAAAAGTTAGATGTTTTACAGTTATTAAAACTGTTTAAAAGAATTAAGAATAATAAGGAACTTAACAGAATAATTTACCAGCTACTGTGTGCTGTGACTTGTCATTTTCACATACTGTAATCAAGTTCTAATGTCAGGATGTGACACTTAGATTAGAACAACAGTTCACAATGGCTATAAATACACATTCAAATTAAACAAGGAGGAATTTTTTATATACATAGTCAAGATTGATTGTAATATTATAATTAATAAGAAGAGTAAACATGAATAATATGCATATGCATACACACAAGAAATTAAATATCTACTATATAAGATTAATAATAGAGCAGTATCAGTAAGTTAGAAAATATATGCACATACTGTAATCTCTAATCGAGAATTGATAATTAAATAGTTCTATGATGGGAGAATTTAAAAAATACATGTTATAAACTGCTTATAAGAAAGACATGTATTACATATATGGCAGAAATGTGAATGTTTGAAATCTCATATAATTTACATAAAAAATCACATATAAAAATATCTGAAACATATCCTGAAATCTGAAATTTGAAGTTTTGTCATGTGAACTTCAAAGCTTTTTGCATATTGTATGCTATTAGATTTACTAAAACTACCTGAAGTAACTCATTTCATATGTCATAGCTGAAATTTGAAAATTAAACAGAAAATAAAGTAGGTTTTTCAATATCTTTGAACCTGGGAAGGGAGAATTAAGCATATTGTATCTTTTCAGTACAATATAGACTGCAAATGTTTTGTTTTGTTTTTTGACTCCACAGAAATAGCAAGACATTCTCTTTGACCTCTGTAATGTACATAGCTTTTTATGAATTTGATTAATACGCTAAATAATTTTTAAATATTTTGATATTTATTGTATTGAGTGTTTCACAATTTTGAAATATAGATGCTTGTACATTTAAAATTAATTCATAGCTTTTGTTAGATTTATAAAATATTTGTGTATCTTTTAGCATGATGAATATATGTATATGCCTTGATTTTCATTTTGTATAATAATTTGCTATGATAGGATTACCTGATACCTGTAAGTTTACAGATATTTTTATCCCTTCGGGTCCCATTTTCTTCTCTTTATTTATTTACAATCTAGTTATAATAATGTTGGATGAGTGAATAATTTATGAATATTTAATGAATAATTTATACTACAATTAGATAAATAGGTATATAGTACACTATTTTTTGGATTATTTAATATTTGTGATTAATAGAAGAGGATTATTGAAACTGCGGTGGTGGTGCTGCGGTAGCATTGTCGCCTCACAGTATGACATTGTCCTGTTCGATTCTCAGCTAGAGCGTCTTCTGTGTGGAGACATGCGTGAGTGGGCATACCTTCGTTGAAGGTTGTGCATCAGAGCTGGCAACTCTGCATGTAAAAATCTACAGCCAATCATTAGCGGACCGGAGTTCCACTGTGGCGACCCCTAACCGGGAAAAGCCAAAAGACACAACAAGAAGAGGATTATTGAAGTTTTATCTAGTAATTGGGGGAAGAGATTTAAATGGCAAAATATTTAACTAAATTAGCAGTCTCTTATTCCTTTAACTTATATATAATATTATATTAATTATTTGTAAGTCATGGTAGAGTTTTGGCTGTTTTAATTAATTTTTAGGTATTGGTAGGTAGAAAGATGGTATAGTAGTTTGTCTATTTGATAGGTAAACTAAGAATTCCGGTATCCATGGTAGGTTGCATTTTATTATTAATGTATGCAGTTACAGTTGGAGACTTGTTTTTGTTATTTATGAGTTTTAGTAATTTAGTTTGTAGAAAAGAAGAATTCAAAAAATATGTGATGTTAAGATAATGTTGGAAGACTCATTAGAGTCTTATATACAATTAAATTAATATAGTGGATGAACGGGTCATATTATCTTTTAAAAGAAGTCTTTTTAAATGTGCAGTATGGACAGTTTTAATCTATTATCTAGTAATATAAATTGATTAAATCTCAACAAAATGATATCATTAATGAGATATCTAAAGTTAAATAAAATACACTTTATATTTGTGCAAGAGATTTACTTGATAGATAAAGAAATACAATATTTAAATAACTTAGGTTATGAAACGTTTTTGAAATGTTATCATCTTTTAATAAAAAGAGGACAGAACTGCTACATTTTGGAGAAGATCTACTGTAATGTCTAAGGTCATAGAATCCATTAATGATCCCAAAGAAATGTATACATTTGTAATAATTAAATATAATGTCAAACTCTATACACTAACTATTTATTTATTTTATTTATTTTACTTTTGTTGACCGCGATAGTCCGGCTGGATACATGTCCATTTTCAGCGGAGGCCTGGGGAGAAAAGCTCCCAGGGTAAGCAGATACAGCACTACATAATACCAGCATTACATATTACAAGCAGACTATTTACAGAGATTACATAAGTAAGCAAGTTAAACAAGTTCCACAGGTTACAGTTAATCCTGAGCACAAGTCAGGATTAAATTAAATTACACAGTAAACTGGTTATCAGATTTTTACACATTCTAGAGAGAGTTAGCCAGGCTTGATACATTGACATAGCCAGTTAAGTGACAAATGTTGTTTGAGTCTAGTTTTAAATTGACCCAAGGTGGAAAGTAAGGTAATATCAGCTGGAAGAGAGTTCCAGGATCTACTTACAGAGTTTGCAAAGAGAGAATCACCAGCTGTGTTATTCATTTTGCTAGTCGGAATTAGTAGTTTGTTAGAGGATCGAAGTGGTCTAGGATTGTTATAGGGGGTGATAATATTTTTAAGTGCAGGAGTATTGTCCGGATTATAGAGGATTTTATAGGCCATAATCAGTTGGTTATACTGGATTAGGCTGGGTAGTTCAAGCCAACCAAGCTGATTTAGATTGATGCAATGATGTGTCCTAAAAGGCAGCCCAGTGGCAAACCTGGCAAAGTGGTTGTAGCAAATTGAGAGTTTGTTAAGGGCAGTCTTGTTTAAATTCGAGAGTAGAGGGGATGCATACAGAAGGGTTAAAAGAAGGTGAGAGCAAGCTATGGCAATTTTAGCTGGAGGAGTTAGGAAGGATTTTATTCTGTAAAGTGACCCTAGTTTTTTATTGATGGTTTTGATAGTTTGGTTAACATGTAGGTCAATTTTTAGATTATTGTCGATGATGACACCTAATAGTTTTGTAGATGGGTCAGGGGAGATTATTGTGCCATCATTTGATTTTATGGTAAAGGTGAAAGCGGCAGACCTACGTGTTGGTGAAAATAACAGCATTTTATTTTTTTGGGGATTTAGGATCAGACGATGTTCAGAAAGCCAGTTTTCTATTGTATTAAAGGTGGTCTGGGTAGCTGACCATAACTCTACTGGAGATGTGGCTGAGCAAATCAGAGTAGAGTCATCAGCATATTGGATACAGCTGACTTTTGGGATGACAGTATAAAGGTCGTTAATGAAGATGGAGAACAGCAAGGGGGCTAGTATAGAGTCTTGTGGTACTCCAAGGGTGTTAGGTAGAAGGTTGGAGAGTTTGTTCTGCCAGAGGACAGCGTGCTGTCAACCATTCAGGTAGGATTGAAACCATTGGAGGGCTCCAGTATCTAGACAGAATGTTTGCAGGGTGTGGATTAAAAGTTGGTGATCAACCATATCGAATGCCTTGGAAAGATCCAAAAAGAGGGCTGAGGATATATAATTATTGTTGCGATTATGGTTTATGGTGTTAGTAAAGGCTAGGAGGGCTGAAGTAGTGCTGTGATGAGGACGGAAGCCATGCTGAGTGTCTGCCATAAGGCAATTTTGGATTAGGTGGTGCATGAGTTGTCTATGAATACATTTTTCCATAATCTTTGCAAGTGGAGAGAGTATAGCTATTGGCCTATAATTGGAGAATTCAGTAGAGCTGCCTCCTTTGTGAAGTGGGATTACATAGGATATTTTCCAGATGGTGGGAATTTTAGCTTCTACTAGGGTTCAATTGATTAGTATTGAGACGGGGTAAGCAATAGCATCAGCTGATTTTTGTAGGTACTCGGCAGGGAGTTGATCAGCAGAAAGTGTAGTAGGTTTTAATTTTTTGATCAAGGTACGTATAAGTGAAGTGGTGACTGGTTGGAAGCTGAACTCAAGTAGGTTTCTAGGGGTACTACTTTCAGGACCAGGGGAGCTAGGAGGTAGTTGGCTAGCTAGGGCTTGAATTGTCTCAGTAAAGAATTGGTTAAAACTATCAGAAACATCTTCAGGGGTTTTATCAATAGTAGTAGCAGGGATTGGGGTTGAAGTTTGTCCAGGATGTAGTAGATTATTTAAACCTGCCCAAAACTTCTGAGGGCTATTTTGATTTACTGTCTGTAAATTACAGTAGTATTGTTTTTTTGTCTTGTAAAATTGATTTTTTGGTTTCGTTCCTGGATTGCCTGTATTTAATGTGATCTTTAGGGTCTTTAGAAGAACGCCATAAAGCCCATGCTTTGTTTCTAAGGGTAATTTTGAGTTTAGACTCTATAGAAAGCCATGGTGCAGTTTTTGCCTTGGTTCTCTTTGAACGAACAGGTGCATGCAAATCAAGGATCTCAAGGAATTTGTTGTTAAAGTATGCTACTGCTTCCTCTAACTGGAGGTGTTTTAGAATAGACCAATTACATGAGTTTAGTTCTTGTTGGAATTTGGCAGGGTCAAAGTTTTTATTGTTTCTAACCTTTCTGAGTAAGGGTTGTTGGGAATTAATGGTTTTGTGCTTAATTACATACATGAGAAGGTGATCGCTTAGGCCATTAAGGAGGGTACCAGAGGTGTACAGTTGGGGGTGACTGTTTATGAGTACCCAGTCAAGTATACTTTCTTTTTGGTTGGGTTTACCTATCCTGGTAGGGGTGGATATGATTTGTGTAAATGCATGCAGGTTAATATGGGTGGTTGGGGATTCTGAGGAACAGGTGCCCCAGTCTATGTTAAAGTCTCCAAGTAGTAGGGTTTCTTGGGGGTAGTGACATGATAGCCAGTGCAGGATATCTTCAAATGTAGATATATTGTTACCTGGGGGAATGTACATACAGATGATGTTAATGCATTTATTTTTATTAAGTTGCAATTTGGTGGCAAGTATCTCTGAGTCATTAATCTGAGGAGGTTGTATTACATCTATGGTGACATTCAACTCAGATTTATAGAGTACAGCTACCCCACCCCTTCCTCAAAGCACGATCCAGCCTGTGTATGTTGTACCCAGGTGGTAACACTTCATTGTCTTTAGTGTTGGGTTTTAACCAGGTTTCAGATAAACAGAGAATCTCAGGGGAGTGGACATCCAGAAGTGCATGCAATTCATGTACCTTGTTATTAATGCTTCTAATATTGAGATGACAGACTAGGAGAGAGTTAGTTGGCCTATTAATTGTAGGTTTGTAGCTTAGATTACAAGTAGAGGGGTATGTGTATCTGAAGTGAGTGGGCCAGGGTTGGGGTGAATATCACCACCAAGTATTAGGTTGAGTCTATACTTGGTGATGAACTTCAGGAATTTGTTTATTAGTTTGTGGTAGTGTTTGGATCTAGAGCTAATGTGCCTGGGGTTGAGATGTTGATAGACTGAACAAGATGTTGGATAGGATCTGGTACTGTAAGTATGGTTGAAGGTGGAAGGATTTACAGCTGGGGTGATAGTATGGCCTTTTGGGACCTGAAATCCCGTGAGAAACTGGTTTTCATACAAGATAAGGAGGTATGGTGTGAACAAGAGGGGTAGTAAAGAGGAGTATATCATTATATGTGATTCAGCTAGTGAGTTAAGGAACTGTTTTACCTGGTGATGCAACACCAGAAGATAGAGTGGTGAGGTAAAGGTACTGGAAGGGGGATGGGAGAATGCCAGATGAAAGCTAATAGGTGCTATTAAAATGTAGGTAGTAGAATGGGGGTGGGTGGAATTATCCCAGATGAAAGCAGATAGGATCTAGAAAGTGGGGGAGTGGCTATAGTACTATAAATTTAGAGGTACTGGGGGTGGGAGGGAATTGGGGGCAGGGAGGGGAGCAAAGAGAGCCCGAGCATAGTGAGGGCGAACGTAGCGGGGCTATTGCAATTTACAAGGTTTCCTAAGGTGTCCTAAAGCTATAAGGTAAGTATTACAGCTCAATGTAAGAGTCAGTTTACTTCAGTTACAGGGAAAGGAGGCAACCACTCAAGTAGAAACAAAGAGCCCTATGGCTGACCAATATGGTGACCTGCTTAATTATAAAGCACTGTATGTGAAAGCTTAACAAATGTTTACTGTATCCCTGGTATAGGTGCAAGAATGAAAAAAGATCTCTTCAACTTACTACAAAGTCATTGGAAGGGTAGTTTAATTTTAGCAGGGGATTTTAACTGCATATCTCGTATAGAAGATACAAGTGAACAGAAGAAAGCTAAAATTCTGGCATCAATCAAAGCACCAAACAGATTAGTAATAATAATTTAGCAGATTTAATGGTAAAAGCAGAAGATAAGTCACTGTTCTCCACTCATTATTCTTATGAGCATGGAACACAAGCAAGAACTGATAGGAATTATACCTCTACAAATTTACTTAATAAAGTGATTTTTTTTATTCCTTGCCCTTTATCTGATCATAACATACTAAGTATTAATATATTAATGGAGACAAGGAAGTTTCAGATTATTCATAGAATCCCAGTATATATGATGAAATTGAAAGAATTTAAGAATTATCTTAAGGAACAAATTGAGAATTTTTTTCTTTTAATGATAATGGTCAGGTTATTAATGTCATACTATGGGACTCTTTAAAATGCATATTAACAATAGAATGAGGAAAATGAGAAAGTAATAAAATGAAAGAGTGGGATAAAGAGTGTTAGAAATACAAGATGAAATGCACAAAGAGAGGTTTAAACAGTAAACAAAGAAATTAATTAATACTGAAGTCATAAAAAAAATGATAAAATATCAAACAGTTTTAACTCACAAAGTCGAGTTAACTTAAAAAAATAAAATCACACAGTTATGTGATGACTTTAAAAATCTACATAGATTATTAGCTAATAGAAGTAAAAGTTAAGCAAAAGGCACACATGAATAATATCTAAAATCCTCACACCAGTAAGCTTACATCAGACATAGAACACATGCTTAATATTAAAAAAAAATCAATGAAGATCTTAATAAAGATAAAAATAATCCTAATGATAAAAATTGACAAGTATTTAAAGAAATTATTACTAATAAATTTAATAACCAACAAATGCCTCTGTTTCATAAGGGTATTACCCTAGCAGAAATTGAAGAAGCTTAAAAAAGAGAAAAATGGTAAAGTTCCAGGGTAAGATGGTTTATGTTTAGAATTATATAGTCTGCTTCTGTTAGATATTTTGGAATTACTGGTTGATGTTTTCAGGATAATTCAGAGTGACAACATAATTCCTCTCTAATGGAAATTTTATATAATCTCACCTATACTGAAACAAGGAAAGGATAATCTATCATATAGACCTATTTCATTATTAAACATAGTCTATAAATATGTATTTCCATCTTCATTACATGATTAAGAGATATAATAGTTTAATTAATAAAGATCAAGCAGGCTGTATAGACAGTAGATTAATGTATGATAATGTAAAAAGGGTAGTACCTATCTTAGATTTAGCAAAGGAGTGAACAAGAAACTGGCCCTAATTAGCTTAGATATTGAGAGAGTTTTTGATTATGGAAATTGAAACTATTCTTTTAAAACTTTAGAGGTGTTTGCATTTCCAGAACAATTTACTGTAACATTAAAAAACCTGTATAGAGACGCCAATGCACACATTAAAATTGGATTTTACATTTCTCAAGGATTTACTTTAATCAAAGACACAAAGCAAGGGTCTCCCTTGTCCCTCTACTATTTGCATTAGTTATCAAACCCTTAGCTAATAGTATAAAAAGCAATGAAAACAATTAATGAATTTTCGATTATCAAGGATTGTCAATCTAAAATACAGCTTTTGAGGATGATATTTTATTAAGTGTAGGAGAGGTAAGTATTGCTGCTGAAATTTAATAATAATAAAACTGAAACATTAGTGTTAAATCACTTACTAGATAAAAGTTGAAAAATAAATATTAATATAATTGGGAAGGAAATAATTTAAATATTTAGCAATAAAACTCTATTAAGATTTGAGTAAGATTATTAATAATAATTTTGAAAAAAGTATTGAAGTGTTACTTGTTATTAAAAAAAGTAATGATTTTTTTTTTACTATTATCGAGGATAGGTTAGTCCTTATTAAAATTATTATACTACCCAAGATGATATACATATTCCACTTAATAGCTTTAATATCTGACAAAAAAAACTTTTAAAGAAAATGGAAAAAAGTAACTTAATTCTTATGGTATCCTAAAAAGCCAAGAATTGCTTATAGAAATCATATAAGATTATGGGACTATGGTGGTATTAGTTTGCCAGATGTAGAATCTTATTCTATTGCTGCAGATTTTAACTCTAATATATTCTGGATAGACTCAAAATATACTAGTCAATGGAAAACCATTCTGGAGCAGAATTTACTAAATTTTTATAAGTTTATCAAATATGATAAATTAGAAATAAGTAACAATCTTTTCATCTGGTTAATAAAATTTATCTTAGAAGGAAATTCATTTCAATCTTTAGACTTTGCATATATGAAATCAGTTCTTAACACAGTTAAGAAATATGTTTTTAAAACTCTATTAATATCAAAATGGAAAATGTTGTGCTTTCCCATTGCACACAACTATACATTTAAGTAATCTCAGAACAATGTTAAAATGAATTTACTAAAAAGGAATGGATTAGTATTATGGTCTGATTGCTTTAAAACAGAAAAAGGTATGTCACCAGAATATTTAATACAAGATTATAAATTGTATGAGTCTTTTAACCAGTTAATATTATCCACCACTAAGAAATTAAATGAATTTGTAGATAATATGAGTGAAAAGGAACAGAACACTATTCCCCATTATATGAACATATGGATGCTATCATCTAAGGTAAACTGACCCACAAAGGACGCTTGTTCAGGTTATATAAGTTAATTATAAATAATAATAATAATAATAATAATAATAATAATAGCAACAATAATTTTGGGCAGCATTCTGGAATTGTTTTAGATAGTAGTGGATTGAGTGACACAGTAGATGGTAAGAATAAAACTCTTGTTACTTAAATGAGTTATTCAAACATCTTTAAGTTTAGACTTGAATGTTTTTATGTGTAATATACATACATATAATTTTTTGTTAATCCCTATAAAATTTCTAGGTTTAGCAAAATGACTTCTTCAGACTGTTGGAGATGTAGTAAAGACATTAATGTTGATGGGACACACATTTATTGATTCTGAAAAATTAAATGTATATTGTGAAGAAATAAATATGTTTTTAAGGGAGTTATTGTCTGATAATTGTTCTTTAATTATATCAATAATACTAATGAATGTTTCACTTCCTGCATCTGTAAATGTCAAACAACAAATATGTTCTGGCAGTAGCAGCATTGTGAAAAGTTATTACAAAAATTGGAAATTTAATTCAGTTCCTAGATTCCAACAATTTTTAAACTTAATGGCACTGCTATGTAAAACTGAAAAAGAAGTGATCAGAATAAGATCTATAAATCATACTGAGACTTCTAGTGGATGGGATAACCTTGAAATGCTGCTGTTGAAATACCATGACTCAATGTGTTAATTGTATAAGATTACCTTGATGATTCAATGCATTTGTGACAATAGGAGGTACTGCCAGCCATGACAGGAGAAACAGGGGAGTAGATTTGTAACATATGCCAGCAGAGCTGGCTGGAATTTTGTAAATAATTTTATGTCATTTGTATATCAAAATGATTTGCACAGATCCTTGTGCTGAAAATGTATTTGTGTGGTTTGCTTGTGTTAAAATGTATCAACAGTGTGCCCTGCTGGAAAGAAAATAGATGTACATGCATTATTGCATTATTGCAACTATTAATCTTAATCCACCTGACTTTGCAAAATATTCTTGAAATTAAATTACATTACGGGTTAAGCCATAAAGATGTTATGCCACAGTTTTGAATGGAGTCAGAGATGCAATGTCTGTGCTAGAGAATAGGTTGTAGCTCCTCTAGGAAGAGTGGAATGGTTTTATGGTTTTATGACTTCCAGGAGATCTGAGTAAAGCTCTGTGTGCATGGTAACACATAGGTGCTGAAATCCTGTCAGGTTCTAGTGATGGTGATAAAGTGTGTGTGTGCGTGTGTGCGTGTGTGCGTGTGTGCGTGTGTGTGTGTGTGTGTGTGTGTGTATGTGTGTGTGTGTATGTGTCAGCTGTTTGGAACAAAGATAAAAGCACTGGTTTCAGAGAGTGGGTGTGGGAGGATTTAGCATGGAACACCAGCTAAGGACTCAACTCTAAGCTGTGCAAGTGGGGAATCTTATTGGGGGTCTGGACAGCTATAGAGAGGAACCAGTCCTAGGACTGAGCTTGTTCCCTGGGTGATCTTAAAGTAAATTGTGCTTGATGTAGAGAGGTCTGCATCTGGAAATACTGAGTGTATCCATTTGTATTCTAAGTGAACGTCCCTCTACAGCATCAGTGGTGAAGATTCAGGCTCCTTGATTACTGGCCCAGGGAGGGGACATCACCGTTTTCCTAACATTGTATAACAGTATATGATACTGAATTTCTTTCTTTCTGTGTATATATTGTACATTTGTTAAATTAATAAAAAGTTTCTTTAAAAACTGTGGTAGGGATGTTCTTGAATAGAGATCATGTACACTTAGTATACAGTCAGTGTGGACATTAATGAATCTGGCCTAATGTACTTAATTAGTGCATGCAGGAGCTGAAAATAAAATGAAAGAAACAATGAAAGCTTTGTTAATAGACTGCAAAAAAAAAAACAAAAAAACAAAAAAACAGAAAGCTGCATTGCAAATGGATAAGCAATACAATGGTATTCTCAAGCTAAACACCAAGTGTAAAACTTTGGTGGCTGAAAATAAAATCCAAAGCAAATCTTTGGAAGAAACAAGCAGCAGATTAAAACAATATTTGTCAACTGTTGCTTTTTGTGGTAAACCTGCAAAATGAAAATAATTCCCTCAAAGACTAGAAAGACACTCACTCCAACCTTCTGAGTCTGACAGAGGAAGTTAACATAAAGAACAGCAAAGGCATTCAGGTTCATAGGTTGGTACTAGTCTATCAGCCCTAGGGCCTATACAAGCCTAGCCATAACAATTCACTGGCTATTTCTTCCCATACTATTTAGAGCCTGAAAACTGTAGAAACTACTGAACAGAACTGTACTAAAGGCCAGATTAGTATGCCTTTTAGGTCCATAGCATAAACAGTTGTAGAACATGAAATAAACGTAAGTCCACCTGAGAATGTATAGATTGCCTTGGAAGTACTTCATACTGAGTTCTGTGGAGTTATGGAGTAAAATGCAACACTCACCCCTTGTGTCTGATTAAAAAGAAACATTAGTAAAAGATCAAGAATCATTGCAAAATAAAACCTAAACAGATGTGAAGCACCATAAATTACCAATACACTTTTGCATCATGAAGGGTCTCAGAAAAAAAATGTCATTGGTTGTTTCAGAACCTTGTTGCAACATGTGAAATGATGGATGCTTGTCCCCTACATAAACAGAGTTTCACTTTATAATCTTGAAATACTAAAATATCAAATTTTAGTATTTCGAGACTATAAAGTCAAAAGTGCAGTTAAGCGAAACTGCCTAATTTCGAATGAGGAAATGTGGAATCCGCCGTTGTGTTGTCACATTCATGACAGGAGGTGTGGTTTGTGGATTTAGCTGGGGATTCAGGTAAGTGGTATTCTTGTAAGGGCGATGGGTAGGGATTTTAGTGTGTGTAGTGGTGAGTTTTATGTGTTTGTGTGTTTAGTGTGACTTCGGAGTTAGGATATATATATATATATATATATATATATATATATATATATATATATATATATATATATGTAAGTAGCGGGATGTGGGGAGGGTGCAGCGGGGCTTGCCCCCCTGCTTATAGGTAGAGTAGGTGTGTTTGTTATGTTGTGTTTGTGTGTGTTGTTTTGTTTGTTGTAGTGTAGTTAGTTATGTGTATGTGTGCTTGTTTGTGTGGTGGTATGTGTATGTGTATGTGTCTGATCACGATTTTGAATTTCGTGGTTGTGGGTTTTTGTTTTTTTTAATTTTCGGCTTTATAGTCTTGAGATACTAAAATTCGGTATTTTAGTATTTTGAGATTATAAAGTGAATCCACAAACAGCTATGGCTAGAGTAAACTCCAGAGAGTTTTTAATGCTGCAAATAGCCAAGGTCTGCCACTTGATTAACACCATATTGTGGAAGATATTAACAACAGTGTTCTGAACTTACTAAGAATAATATTGACTAAACTGGTGACTCAGACAGTCCATAAAAAAGGGTACTGAATATGGTACAAAGACACTGAGCTTCTCTACTTGTTTCCTTGTTTCTGGGTTGTACATGTAAACAGTGTCCAAACTGGAGAAATACATGGATGTAATAAAACACTCTGTAAATTACGGAATGTGCCAGCAAAGGTGGGATTTGGTTGACTAAGGTTGCTTATCCCTACAGGTGTGAGCTGAGGGACATCATGTCGTACAGTGTTTTCTTAAGGATTGCAATCAGGCATATGGAGCTGCATTGTTGGGACATGCAAGTAGGTGGATCTCACACATGACCTAAGTAAAGGATACCACAGCCTCTTTCTCATAAAAAGGGAAGCAACAAAAATATAGACTCAGCAAAGCAGCTTCAATAAAAAGGCTTGTTTAATCAGACAAAGCTTTCAGGTACAAAAACCCTTCTTCAGTGTATATAAAACAGCAATGACCCCCCCTCTTTATATACTAAAAACACACAGCCAAAACATTAATAGAGACTAATAAAGCAATTAAAAAGAAATTCTCTTAAAGAAACACATATATTAGATTGCATACATAAATATGCACATGTTTTAAATATATAACATCACACATATTACAGATACCTTAGTGCATACATGTTTGTTTATTTTTAAGAATGGGTTTTAATGATACCATCTGGTTTAAACCAGGAGAAACATCAGCCCTCATTCTCAAAATCCATTCATATTCTTTTCTAACCTATTGTTAATGTCACCCCCTCGTAGGTCCTTAAAAACTTGATCTATAGCACTAAAGCTAAATCCGTGTTCCTTCCCACATTCACTTATGTGTTTAGCTAAAGAGTTAGTTCTAATGTTTCTTTTAATATCTGATTTGTGTTCAATAATTCTATCTTTTAATTTTCTCGCTGACTTACCTATATAAAATCCCGTATATAAGCCACAGTTTGCCAGAGTATGGTAATAGAGTTACAAGTTGCAGAACATTTAAACTTAAATACTTTTTTAGTTAAAGGGTGTACAAATGTATCTTGTCTATTAATAAGTTCACAGCAGCAACAGTTATGACATGGAATAGTACCATGACATTTAAACAACTTCTTATTTATGATGGCATTCATATCTTTACAACATAATTTTTGTTTTAAATTGGGGCAATTCCAATATGAAAATCTGGGGACAGTATTGATAAGTGAACATAAATCTGGTGAAGACCTTAATATAGACAAGTTTTTATTTATAATTCATTGAATAGTATTAGTAGCTCTATTATATGTTGTAACATAACACAACATATCATTGTTACTACACACACGGTGTTCGTCAACCCATTTTGAGGTTGATCTTAAGCCAAAACTAGGTTTAGCTGCAAATTGTCTCAATAGTAACACCTCATTAATTTCCTGATCAAGAATCCCTTGAACCCTCTACTTATAAATTCTTCCTTCAATTCCCTCATTTGTTGTTGACACTTCTCTAGATTAGTGTTTAACCTACTTATACGAATAAACTGTCCCTTAGTAATGCCCTTGAAAATATGAGGAGCATGCATGCTGCTGCAATGCAAGAACTAATTTCTATGCATTGGTTTCCTATAAACAGCAATGTGTAAGTCAACACCATCATAGTCTATAGCAATATCTAGAAAATCACCACTCTTTACAGAGCTAGACATAGTAAATCTCAGAAAGTCAGTACTCTAATTCAGATATTCCAAAAACAGATCTAATTCTCCTTCCAATAACACTTAAAGCATTTCACTTTTGTGACGTATTCTAATAGTCCATTATAAATTACCCCACTTTCCCATTTGTCCAATACTAAATTAGCATAGGTGTTGGCAACGGGAGACCCATTGCCACACCAGAAATCTGATTGTACATCTTGTTATCAAACATAAAAAAGTTATTAGTACTAACTCAAGAAGTTCACATATATTTTCCACGTTTTCCTATATTTTGTCCATTTTTAGTAAGAAATTCTCTAATAGCTTTAATAATATAAGTGTTGGGGATGACAGTAAATAACGATTGGATGTCTAAAGTTACCCTCCAAAAATACTCTTTCTTTTTGACTGAACCATTCATACAGATATTCTAAAAAATTATTAGTATCTTTAATATAACTTTTAAAATATGGTAACAGTTTCGACAAAACATCTTGCAAATACAATGAAATGGGCTCAGTTATCCAACCCCTACTTGAGACTACAGGTCTCATGGGGGGATGTTCTAAACATTTGTGGATCTTTGGTAATCTATATAAAATTGGTAACCTCAGAAAGGAAACATTAAAATAGCAAAACATGTCAACTGTAATATCATCCATTACTTGCAGATCAAAAATAATGGTATTCGCATTAGCAATATGCTTATCTACATCAACCTTAGTGACATTCTTAAAAACATGTGCATCAGATAAAAAAGCATACATCTCATCTAACTATATTAACACAACTGCCCCTTCCTTGTCAACCTCCTTGATAATAACATTATAATCATTAATAAGTTTCCGCAATGAGTTCCGTTCAGAGGCCGTAAGATTAAAAAACTTCTGAAACGTATTCTTATCATATAATTCTCTTATTTCCAACTCACACATACTCTAAAAGGAATGAACAACAGGGAGGCTGTTTGGAATAAAAGTACTGGAGCGCTGACATACACCATTTCTCAAAACATCATTTTGTTTAAAAATAAGCTTTAAATCCAAACAACGGAGTAAAAAGTTTCAAATCAGTCAGTGTGTTGGTCAAACCGTTAATTGTTGATGGAATAAATTTAAGACCCTTATTAAATGGTGAAATATCCGCTGGAGATAGATGTAAACCCGACAAATTGACACCATTATTCATATTATCAGTACTTTTCTCCATTACCATTTGTGTGTTTTCAGAATGCTTCTGCTCCTGCCTCTTTTTCTCTGCATAGACCGGCCCCTGGAGCATTCACACTTTTTTTACAATCACCTCTTCTGGTAGCTTCACATGAACTACCAGCTGGGAGCAGGAAAAAACTATTTCCTGATGTTTCTCATTTCGAACAGGCTGCATATGGATAGCTGATGACGTAGATGTCTCATTTTCATCTAACAGCTCAATCACAGCTTGGATAGCTTGTACATTGGGTCTATATTAGAACATCGAAGTTTTAAAACATCGAATGTTCTAATATCGACCCCAAAACAGCGAATGCTGAAAATAGCAAAGCTGCAGAACACCAAATTTTTTCCTAGGGAAAGAATTTGGTTGGCTGTTTCTGTGGCTTTGCTATTTTCAGCACTGTGGTGGAAACGTACAGGTCGGGTTCAGGTAAGTGTGCAATTGTGCGGACGTTAGGGTTAGGGCGCGGGTTAGTTGAGTTAGGGTTAGGGCATGGGTGAGGTGAGTGTGCGATAGTGACAGACATTAGGGTTATGGCAGGGTAGGTGAGTTAGGGTTAGGGAGCGAGTCAGGTGAGTGTATGATAGTGACGGACCTTAGGGTTTGGGTTAAGGTAAGTGGATAGATAGCAGTGTATGTACAGTTTAGTGTGGGGTAGATGTAGGATTTTAAGTGTATGTGTGGGGATTGCTGTCTTTTTGGTGTGCTTGTGTTGTGTGTATGTTTCTCAGAATAGCAAATTTTTTCCCAGGGAAAAAATTCGCTGTTTCGGGTGTTCAAGATTTTAAGCTTTCGCTTAAAAGGGGTTGATAAATTAACATTCGCTTTTCTAAGCTAACAGACCCTGTACATCAGTGGACTTAGTTGATGCAATTGCATGTTGAGTTTAATTTAAAAGCACAGTCACATCATCAAGGGTATCAAGCAAATTTGATGCCATATTTATTCCATTCACGTTATTTATTGACTTAGTATTGGTTGTAGAGTTAGCATTCTATTTTGCCTTTAGCCACATAAAGATGTGACCACTGTTATAATCGTTAATATCACAATTTAGTTTATGTCTTTTTGTTTTCTCCATGACCTCATCCAATTTGGCTAACTTATCTAATAATTTGCCATATTCAGCAAGAAATCTTGGAAATAACACAGATGATGAGATGATAGTTTCCAATGCATCTATTTCGTTACACAGATCAGACTCAACTTTAACAAAAAATCATTCATCAAAGTCATATAATTCAGTCCCAGTTGTAGGTTCATCTCCTGCCATTTTTGTAATAGAACCGGGTACAAATTAGCATACAAGGGCATTTTTAAAACTCTTAATCCCAGTAGTACAATACCAAGATCTATGTATGCTAAAAACTGTATCCCTGCCATTGTAGGGTCTTATATTTTCTGACTTTTTTCTCAAGAACATTAAAAAGACCCAAAAAGTTTTGTTCATCTTCATTACATTTTTAATTTGCATCTTTAGATAACAGTACCGTGTTAGTAGATCCCAGCAATGGATTTGAATGGATAGTCAAAATATCAGTGAGTCTATGAGTCATCTTTACCAGGCTGTGTTGTATCAAAATCAAGTGCCTCTGTCTTTTGAAGTGAAATATACAAAAGTAGTAACAACCAAGACACACAGTGAAGCTTCAGTTCGTACAAAGAACAGCAACAAAAATATGAACCCAGCAACACAGCTTCAATAAAAAGGCTTGTTTAATCAGACAAAGCTTTCAGGTACAAAAACCCTTCTTCAGTATATGTAAAACAGCAATGCCCCTCCCTCTTTATATACTACAAATACACAGCCAAAACATTAATAGAGACTAATCGAGCAATTAAAAAGAAATGCTCTTAAAGAAACACATATATTAGCTCACATACATAGATATGCACATGTTTTAAATATATAACATTACACATATTACAGATACATTAGTGCAGACATGTTTATTTTCAAGAATGGGTTTTAATGATACCATATGCTTTAAATGGGGATTAAGGGTGTTAAAAATGCCCTCATATGCTAATTTGTACCTGGTTCTATTACAAAAATGGCAGGAGATGAACCTACAACTGGGACTGAATTATATGACTTTGATGAACGATTTTTTTGTTAAAGTTGAGTCTGAGCTACGTAATGAAAAAGATGCATTGGAAACGACCATCTCATCATCTGTCTTATTTCAAAGATTTGTTGCCGAATATGACAAATTATTGGATACGTTAGCCAAATTGGATGAGGTCATGGAGAAAACAAAAAAAAAACATAAATTAAATCATGATATTAACAATTATAATAGTAGCCACATCTTTATGTGGCCGAAGGCAAAATGGAATGCTAACACTACGACCAATACAAAGTCACTAAATAAAGTGAATGGAATAAATATGGCATCAAAAATTTGCTTGATACCCTTGATGGTGACTGTGCCTTTAAATTCCACTCAACATGCAATTGCCTCAACTAATTCCACTGATGTACAAGCTATCCAAGCTGAGATAGAGCTGTTAGACAAAAATGAGGCATCTATGTCATTAGCTATCCATATGCAGCCCGTTTAAAATGAGAAATGTCAGGAAATGGGTTAAATAGTTCGTGTGAAGCTACCAGAAGAGGTGATTGTAAAAAAGTGTGAATGCTCTAGGGATCAGTCTATACAGAATAAAAGAGGCAGGAGCAGAAGCATTCCAAACACACACAAACGGTAATGGAAAAAGTACTGATAATATGAATAATGTTGTCAATTTGCCGGGTTTGCATCTATGTCCAGCAGATATTTTGCTATTTAATAAAGGTCTTAAATTTATTCCATCTTCAATTGACAGTTTGACTATCACACTGACTGATTTGAAACTTTTTACTCAATGCTTGGATTTAAAGCTTATTTTTAAACAAAATGTTTTGAGAAATGGTGCATGTCAGCGCTCCAGTAGTTTTAATTCAAACAGCCACCCTGTTGTTCATGCCTTTTATAGCATATGTGAGTTGGAAATAAGAGAATTGTATGATAAGAATAAGTTTCAAAAGTTTTTTTAATTTTACGGCCTCTGAACGGAACTCATTGTGGAAACTTATAAATGATTATAATGTTATTATCAAGGTGGCTAACAAGGGAGGGGCAGTTGTTTTAATGAACAGAGAACAATATTTAGATGAGATGTATTTTATCTGATGCACATATTTTTAAGAATGTCACTAAGGTTGATGTAGATAAGCATATTGCTAATCCGAATACCATTATTTTTGATCTGCAAGTAATGAATGATATTACAGTTGACATGTTTTATTATTTTTTTTTTTTCCATAATACATTTTTATTGAAATATATTTTCCAAAAACATTACAAAAATACAATAAACATCACACACATAATACACTATAACTACTACAAACCATTTATACAATATCTACATGAAATGCTTCCTATATTTAATATATTCCTAAAATCAGTATCATGCTAATATAATATTGAAGACCTTTTCCCATATTTTCGGGTTATTAATATTTTTGTTAGTTTGTTTCAGAAGTAATTTATGTGCTAGTATATGCTTTATAGCCACAAGCTTAAAATTATTCCATGATGTCTTATGTGGTTCTAGCCAATTTGTGGCTATATAGAGTTTCATCAGCAAAAAAATATTCATACAGATAATAGTTTGCGATCTGGAAAGCTCTCTTGGAGGAATGTGTAGAATCATAAATTCCCATGACAGTGTAGAACTTTGATAACCCATCTTTTGCAGTTGTACTTTAAGAGAGTTCCAAAGTTTATATACGCATTTACAACTCCAGAACATATGAAGAAGATCCGCTGTTTGATCTGCACAGTATGGACAAATTGGAGAATTCCTAGGGTTAAATTTATGTAATCTAAGATGTGTGTAATATGCATTGTTCCAAATCATCAATTGTGTGTACATCAGTTTTTGAAAAGAAACTGATTTCCTAGTTATATCAATTGCTTTTAATATCTGATTGTCTGTTACTGTTACTTTTTTACCCAATACTCTGAAAGCAAAATTTTGTCCTGAAATTTCAAATCCTTAATTAATTTATATGCAGTTGCTATAAATTTAGTGTCTTGTTGGATAGCTTGCCACAATTCAGAGCACTTATCCACAAATCCGCTGCAGGTTTAAAGTTCCTAAAGTAGCTCAAGGCAAGTTCTTTAACTTGTCTCATTATAACAATGTAACTTCTAGGTAGATTCATTTCCTGTCTAATTTGTAAAGCCGATAAGTCAAGTTTATTAAAACATCAAATAGAGTCAGATTAAGTATTAATGGAAATTTGCTGAGATCGATCAGCTGATTATTTAGTTTAAAATTAGGATTCCTGTGGAAAGGTTGAAGAACCATCATATATTGCAATAAATCTACGGACTGAAATAAAGTTTGCAAAGATGAGACACAGGTTATTATGTGGTCCATGACCCCATATTTTATCAGACTAATTTTGTCCATAAAGGGCAATGCTTTAGGATTTATTTTCCTATCCAAAATATGCTTATGATTCAAGACCACCCAAGTTGGTATCCATTTTGTATTCGTTACATCATAATTAGCAATTCTTAAAATTTTATTAGCGTTTACAATCAAATAATATGCTTCAAAGTTTGGTAGCTCAAGTCCCCTCTTGTTTTAGGGGTCATTAATTTCTCATAAGATATTCTAGTTCTTTTTGGGTTCCAGATAAATTTAGCTAGATCTTTATGCATTTGTTTAAAAACTGTTTTTGAAATTGATAATTAGGCAGACCTAAATATGTATAACATTCGTGGTAGTATATTCATTTTCACTATTGATACTTTTGCTAATACCGGTAGTTTTAAATTCTTCCATCTGTCACAATCAGCTATTATGTGTTCCCATACTCATTTAACATTATTGTTATAAAAGTCCTTATTATCCGTAGAGAAGTTGATACCCAAATATTTAATATTTTCTTTACATGTTAACTTCCCCATCAGGGCCATTAGTGAAAAGGTTTTGGGGTTCTTAATGGGAAGATATTTGTTTTCTGTAAGTTAATTTTATAATTGGAAACTACTGAAAATTCGTTTATGAGCTTTAATATCTTTTCACTGTCTGAAATTGGGGTTGTACAATAAATAATAAGATCATCAGCGAATGCTGACATTAATATTTTATTCCTATAAATTATTGGTGCATTATGATACAAATTTTGCTTGATATATAAAAATAGGGGTTCTAGATATAGGTTAAACAATAACCGGGACATGGGACAACCCTGATGAGTACCATTTTTAATCTGTATTCTGTTAGAATAAGTCCTATTGATGTATAGCGTAGTGTATGGATTACTATATAATATTTGTAGTATCTGAA
Organism: Protopterus annectens; assembly: GCF_019279795.1. Taxonomy (NCBI): domain Eukaryota; kingdom Metazoa; phylum Chordata; order Ceratodontiformes; family Protopteridae; genus Protopterus; species Protopterus annectens. The sequence goes on along the minus strand of NC_056741.1, from coordinate 451,462,508 downwards.
TGAATTCTTGGGGCAAGTTAAAATAGGGTAACACATCAAACAAAAAATTTATGTCTACTCTATCAAATGCTTTCTGGGCATCTATTATAAGAGCATAGATATTAAAGTTGTTTTTTTTAGCATACGTCATCATATTATGCAGTGTAAGTGTGTTATCGCTGGTTTGTCTAGTTGCCATAAATCCAGCTTGTTCCTTAGAAATTAAATATATCAAAACCTTCTTTAGTCTCGATGCTATAATTGATGTTAAAATTTTCATATCCACATTCATTAGTGCTATTGGTCTGTAATTATCTGGGTTAAGGGGATCCGAATTGGTTTTATGTATGAAAATTGTTTTTGACGCATTGAGGTGGGGGTCACTAATTTTATTTTTAGTTATATAATTAAATACATGAGACAATTCTTTTCCCAAACTATCAGCAAACTCTTTGTAAAATTCAGCTGTAATACCATCAGGCCCTGGCAACTTATGTACTTTCATATGTTGAATTGTATATACTATTTCTTCTTTAGAAATAGGTTTAATCAGGTCACTTTGCAGGCTCTCTTCTAATTCTGGAAAGTTATTTTTTGCAGAAAACTTTTATTCTGGTTATGTAGAGACCTATCAGTTTGCCCCTCATACACCTTAGTATAGATTTTCCCCAAAACATCAACAATATCCTCAGTTTTAGAATATATTGTGTCGTTATACTGAATTTCCGAAATATATCCAGTTGTTTTGATTGATTTATAATCCTTGCCAGTGCTTTTGATGGTATTTGAACATTATTAGCATATTTCACTAAACACCTATGTTCTTGAAGTGTTAATTTATTATTATGAAGCAAAAGAGATCCCTTTGAAGCTTCAACATTTCCTCCTCAGTTTGAGCGTTAAAATTCTGAATCAGCTCATTATCAAGTTGTTTTATTCTTACTTCTAGTTTTGAATATCACTATTATGAATTTTTTATAATATGAGGCTTTTGTATAAGAAATCCTCTAATTTGAGCTTTAGCTGTTGCCCATTCAATGTCAGGGGTATGTTTTGGAGCTTCAAGCTATCTGTAAATTCTTTCAAATATTTTATAATTCCATCTGCTATCTCTTTTTACTTAAAAGATTTGGGTTGAGTGACCAATTATAACCCCTATGCCTTCTTGTGTCTTTTAAATCTTTAGAAAATTTTAACGAAATTTTTGAGTGATCTGATAGATGACGAGTATGTATAACCACCACTGGTTCTAAATTCGTTAGTGCTTTATATATCAAAAAGTAATCTATTCTAGCCCACATTTTGTGGCATGGTGAATAGAAGGTATATTTATTTGCATTATTAATATCTTGTGAATAAGAAAAGGGGTCATATAATTGAAAATCTTCCTTAAAATCATTTAATGCTATCCCGGCCTGCTTATTAAATGCTCTCTGTGGACAAGACCTATCCAACTTTGGATTTTGATATGTATTCCAGTCCCCACCCACAACAAAATAATAACCATCATATTGTGTTAATATTGGATATAATGATGCTATGAAACTTTGTTGATCATTGCATGGGGCATATATATTCAAAAGTAGGATAGGTTTATCAAATGCATTATCCGATAAAATCACATAACACCATCGCCCATTTGGATCCACTTTGGAGTCTAAAATCCTATCTTTGTATTGGGTTTTGATAATTATAGCCACTCCGCACTGTTTGTCTTACCTTCTGATGTCACTAGCTCTCTAATCCAGTTCTTTTTCTAATATCATTCCATTGTTCATTCATCAAATGTGTTTCCTGTAGAAATACAAACAGTGCTTTGTCCTGTAATAATATGTGTAGCAACAGCTTTCTCTTCTTCAAGTTCTGGAGCCCTTTAACATTCCATGAGTTCAACTCCCACATTCACAGGTCTTGGTATCAAATAACAATATAAGAGGGAATTATGAAATTGACATGTATTGACTGTACACTATATCTAATCTGAAGCATTTCCTACATCCCGTCCCTAACCAGTGCTTACCCACTTTACCCCTGGACCAGGATTTATATAGGTCTTGTATAAGAGAAAATATAAACAAGGTTAAACACACCAACACATTGAAAAACGTCAGGTAATAACATTTAAAACATTTCCTAAACATACAACCTATATATTCTAGCATATCTACATCAAAGTCTAAACTACACATTCCCTACCAAACACCGCTACTTAACTACAGCTTTGGTTTAACTATTAGTTAAACAAATCTCATTTCTAAGGTTATTACTGTGTAAAGGAAAGTTTTAGTAGATTGGGTACTTATTTTATCCTACCTTAAGTATCTGTTTTGTTGCAATCATTATGTACATAAACTTTTACAGAAGAGAGGAGAGAGAAAAAAAAAAAAAAAAAATACATCCTACATTTTAGATCTGTACCCTACACAGTGCCTGCCACACACTGCATATAGTAAAAAAAACAATTTTGGTTCACACCTATAAAAGAAGAAAAAACAGTAAAAGTACATGTTATTATGTGCTTTAAGTACATACTGTAATGTTATTTAGTTATAAAAGAACATTATCATATTATTTTGAGTTCTCTTTGTCTTTTCAAGCCAGGAAACCATCAGAAATACTCACGACAAGGGACCTCTTTCACAGCAGGACCACAAGAAGTATTACATCCAAATCTACACTCTCAGTTGAAATCCAGGCATTTCCTGTTTACCACACAATGGAAATAGACCTTGAGGCCATAAAAGTCTGGAAACCAGACAGCAGACCCTCAGATTAGCATAAACAAACAGTTTTATTGCTTTTCAGAGGCCTGAACAGTTTAGTGAAGAAACAAAGGATTAGAAAAGCCTTGAGGTAAAATACATGCTGGATCTGACTACAGGAACATGCCAGTCTCAATTGAAGTTCTTTTCAGCCCTCTGATGCAGGTAGAACTTTAAAACTTTCAGAAACACTTCTTTTGCCTGATTTTTATTGGAAACAGAATATTTAGTGCCATCCACCATAAATGTAAGCATACTGGGGTATTTCATCTGGAATTTAATTTGTTTATCAATCAGAAATTTACAGTAAGCAGATAAAGACTGTCGAGCCTGCCTTACTTGTAATGGTAAATCTTGAGCCAGAAATATTTTAACATTTTTCCACATAACATAGCCACCATTTTTTTTTGCAGTAAACAGTATTTTGCTAACATCTTGAAAGTTCAATATCTTAACATATACAGGTCTAGGCATAGTAGAAGCTTGTACCTCTCTCAGCGCTCTGTGTGCCCTTTCTATTACAATCTGTTTCACCCCATCAGCATCATTTAACAGTATTTCAAATATTTGTGTTATGGCTGGTATTAGCTCTGCATACTGGATGTTTTCAGGGATTCCTCTTATAATAATATTATTTCTTCTAGACCTTGCTTCTAAATCAATAAGTTTATTTTGCATGGCTTGTACATCCACATCACATACCTTTGATTTTTTCTCCAGCATGTCAATTTTGTCCTCTATTTCAGAAATTCTGGTCTCAGTTTTGTCCATTCTCTGAAGCAATTGATTGCATAAAACTCCAAATGTTTGTATTTGTGAGGTCAAGTCCTTTAGAGCTTACTGTATAGGTAGTAAAGCGTGTTTGATATCCTCCGTGTTTAATGGCTGATCAGTCCTGGATCTAGTTTCTGGTTTCTGTTGTTCCTGCTGTCTAGTAATCCTTTGTTTTTTCGCAGTTCCATCCTTTACTGGCGACTGTAGTTCTGACAACTTTGTCTTAGTAGTAGTTGTTTCCATGGTTCTTCCTTGTTGCAAGATTTTTCTTTCCCCAAGCAGAAAGGCAGAATAAAGAAAGCACACGGTCCTTTGTTTGTTTCTCTCTTCAGAGCAAAGTAATCACTTGTAATCCTGATGGATAAATACTTTTTTTTCCCACTTTTTTAACTGATTTTAGATTAGGTCAGTATAAATGCAACTTTTTATCATCAATTTGATGTTTAAACCTCCTGATATCCACTCAGATCAGAGATTTTCCTCGGGTTAATTGAAGAGCTGCAGTTTAGCAGTGTTTACAGCATGGCAGCCATCTTTGAATCTCCATGTTTTATTATTTTAATGTTTACTTTCTGAGGTTACCAATTTTATATGGATTACTAAAGATTCACAAATAAAGTTGTGACGGGGGAAAGTGTAGTTAGGCAACATAGAATGGTGGTCTGTAGAATGACATTGGTGATCAAGAAGAGGAGGAGGAGTGTGAGGGCAGCACCAAGGATCAAATGGTGGAAATTGAAAAAGGGTGATTGTGAGGTGGAGTTCAGGGAAGAGTTAAGACAGGCACTGGGTGGCAGTGAAGTGTTACCGAATAGCTGGATAACTACAGCAGAGCTAGTAAGGGAGATTGCTAGAAAGGTGCTTGGTGTGACATCTGGACAGAGGAAGGAGGACAAGGAGACCTGGTGGTAGAATGAGAAAGTACAGGAGAGTATATGGAGAAAGAGGCTGGCGAAGAAGTGGGATTGTCAGAGAGATGAAGAAAGTAGACAGGAGTATAAGGAGATGAGGTGCATGGTAAAGAGAGAGGTGGAAAAGGCTAAGGATAAGGCGTATAGAGAGTTGTATGAAAGGTTGGACACTAAGGAGGGAGAAAAGGAGCTGTACCAATTGGCTAGACAGACGGATCGAGCTAAGAAAGATGTGCAGCAGGTAAAGGTGATAAAGGATAATGAGAGAAATGTACTCACTAGCAAGGAGAATGTATTGAACAGATGGAAGGAGTACTTTGAGGGGCTGATGAATGAAGACAATGAGAGAGAGAGAAGGCTGGATAATGTGGGGATAGTGAATCAGGAAGTGCAATGGATTAGCAAGGCAGAAGTAAGGATAGCTATGAATAGGATGAAGAAAGGAAAGGCTGTTGGTCCAGATGACATACCTGTGGAAGCTTGGAGGTGTTTAGGAGAAATGGCAGTGGATTTTTTAACCCGATTGTTTAATGAAATCTTGGAAAATGAGAGGATGCCTCAGGAGTGGAGAAAAAGTATTTTGGTACCGATTGTTAAGAATAAGGGTGATTTGCAGAGCTGTAGTAACTACAGAGGGATAAAACTGATCAGTCACAGCATGAAATTATGGAAAAGAGTAGTGGAAGCTAGGTTAAGAAGGGAGGTGATGATTAGTGATCGGCAGTATGGTTTCATGCCATGAAAGAGCACTACAGATGTGGTGTTTGCTCTGAGAGTGTTGATGGAGAAGTACAGAAAAGGTCAGAAGGCGTTGCATTGTGTCTTTGTGGACTTACAAAAAGCATATGACAGGGTGCCTAAAAAGGAGTTGTGGTATTGTATGAGGAAGTCGGGATTGGCAGAGAAGTATGTAAGAGTGGTACAGGATATGTACAAGGGTAGTGTGACAGTGGTGAGATTTGCAGTGGGAGTGACAGATGCATTTAAGGTGGAGGTGGGATTACATCAAGGATCAGCTCTGTGCAATTTCTTATTTGCACTGGTGATGGACAGGTTGACAGACGAGATCAGACAGGAGTCCCCGTGGACTATGATGTTTGCATATGACATTGTGATATGTAGTGAGAGTAGGGAACAGGTTGAGGAGACCCTGGAGAGGTGGAGATATGCTCTAGAGAGGAATGAAGGTCAGCCGGACTAAGACGGAATATATGTGTGTGAATGAAAGGGAGGATAGAGGAATGGTGAGGATGCAGGGAGTAGAGGTGGTGAAGGTGGATGAGTTAAATACTTGGGATCAATAGTTCAGAGTAATGGCAAGTGTGGAAGAGAGGTGAAGAAGAGAGTACAGGCAGGGTGGAGTGGGTGGAGAAGAGTGTCAGGAGTGATTTGTGATAGACGAGTACCAGTAAGAGTGAAAGGGAAGGTCTACAAAAGGGTAGTGAGACCAGCTATGTTATATGGGTTGGGGACAGTGGCACTGACAAAAAGGCAGGAGTCAGAGCTGGATGTGGCAGAGTTAAAGATGTTAAGATTTGCACTGGGTGTGACGAGGGTAGACAGGATTAGGAATAAGTATATTAGAGGATCAGCCCAGGTTGGATAATTTGGAGACAAAGCCAGAGAGGCAGATTGCGTTGGTTTGGACATGTGCTGAGGAGGGATGCTGGGTATACTGGGAAAAGGATGCTAAGGATGAAGCTGCCAGGTAAGAGTTAAAGAGGAAGGTCTAAGATAAGGTTTATGGATGTGGTTAGAGAAGACAGGAAGAAATGGAAACAGGTGATCCACTGTGGTGACCCCTAACTGGGAAAAGCTGAAAGAAGAAGACCAAAGATCCATAAATGTTTAGAACCCCCCCCCCCAGACCTCTATTTTCAAGTAGAGGTTGGATAACTAAGCCCATTTCATTGTATTTGGAAGATGTTTTGTTGAAACAGTTACCATATGTTAAAAGTTATATTAAAGATACTAATAATTTTTTAGAATATCTGTATAAATGGTTCAGTCAAAAGGAAAAAGAGTATTTTTCGAAGATAACTTTAGACATCCAATCATTATTTACTGTCATCCCTGACAATTATGGTGTTGAAGCTATTAGAGAATTTCTTATTAAAAATGGACAAAATATAGGAAGACATGGAAACAATATGTGAACTTCTTGAGTTAGTACTAATAACTTTTGTATGTTTGATAACAAGATGTACCATCAGATTTCTGGTCTAGCAATGGGGACTCGCATTGCCAACACCTATGCTAATTTAGTATTGGACAAATGGGAGAATGAGGTCATTTATAATGAACCATTAGAATATGTCACTAAACTGAAATGCTGTAAATGTTTTGTGGATGATGCTTTTTCATTTGGTATGCTACTAAAGGGGAATTAGATCTGTTTTTGGAATATCTGAATTCGAGTACTGACTTTTTGAAATTTACTATGTCTAGCTCTGGAGGGAGTGTTCATTTTCTAGATATTGCTATAGAGTATGATGGTGTTGACTTACACACTGCTGTTTATAGGAAAGCAATAAATAGAAATAAGTTCTTGCATTGCAGTAGGATGCATGTTTCTCATATTTTCAAGGGCATTACTAAGGGACAGTTTATTTGTATAAGTAGGTTAAACACTAATCTAGAGAAATGTCAACATTAAATGAGGGAATTAAAGGAAGAATTTATAAGTAGAGGGTATAATCAAGGGATTCTTGATCAGGAAATTAATGAGGTGTTACAAATGAGACAATCTGCAGCTAAACCTTGTTTTGGCTTAAGATCAACCTCAAAACTTGTTGAAGAGCACCGTGTGTGTAGTAACAATGATATGTTGCATTATGTTACAACATATAATAGAGCTATTAATACTATTCAATGAATTTTAAATAAAAACTGGTGTATATTAAGGTCTTTACCAGATTTATGTTCACTTATCGATACTGTTCCCAGATTTTCATATCGGAATTGCCCCAATTTAAAATAAAAATTATGTTGTAAAGATGTGAATAACATCATGGATAAGAAGTTGTTTAAATGTCATGGTACTATTCCATGCCATAACTGCTGCTGCTGTGAACTTATTAAGAGACAAGATACATCTGTACACCCTTTAACTAAAAAGTATTTAAGTTTAAATGTTATGCAACTTGTAACTCTATTAACATAGTCTGTTTGGCAACCTGTCGCATATGTACAGCATTTTATATAGGTAAGTCAGTGAGAAAATTAAAAGATAGAATTATTGAACACAAATCAGATATTAAAAGAAACATTAGTACTAACTCTTTAGCTAAACACATAAGTGAATATGGGAAGGAACATGGATTTAGCTTTAGGACTATAGATCAAGTTTTTAAGGACCTATGAGGGAATGACATTAACAATAGGTTAGAAATAAAGGAACATGAATGGATTTTGAGAATGAGAGCTGATGTTTCTCCTGGTTTAAACCAGATGGTATCATTAAAACTCATTTTTAAAAATAAACAAACATATCTGCACTAATGTATCTGTAATATGTGTAATGTTATATATTTAAAACGTGCATATTTATATATGTGAGCTAATATATGTGTTTCTTTAAGAGCATTTATTTTTAATTACTTGATTAGTCTCTATTAAAGTTTTGGCTGTGTGTTTTTAGTATATAAAGACGGAGGGTCATTGCTGTTTTGCATACACTGAAGAAGGATTTTTGTACCTGAAAGCTTTGCCTGATTAAATAAGCCTTTTTATTGAAGTTGTGTTAGTAAGTTCATATTTTTGTTGCTGTTCTTTGTATAAACTGAAGCTTCACTGTGTGTCTTGGTTGTTACTACTCTCATAAAAAGGGAAGACCAGAAACAAAGATGGAAAACATTTGCCACTTTAGGAGAAAGACTTTTGTCACTAGTTGTGGAGACTCTTGGGGAACTCTAACCTGATGCCTTGATCAAGAGAAAGCTGAGAAAGGGGCCTTGGAGAACTCCAGATAGAACACAGTTCAGGGGAAAGACAACCCTAAAAGAAAATGAGTTAAAATGTCTGTCAGTGAAGGAGCACTAAAATTAGGGAATCAAAATGGAATTATTAAAAGATTATTTGAAATGACCAAACCGTTGTTGAGAAATATACTGTGGCTATTAAGGGCCTCTTTATATGAACTGCAAACTAAACCTACCCTCAAATAGTGCATCCTGCAATGAAATTAAGTACATATGAATACTTAAGAAAGTGTGTAGTGAAGCCCATAGAATGAGATGCGTGGAATATGTAACCCTCTGCAAAAGGAAATGCTTAGTTTCTTAAATGGATAAAATGTAAAACATTTTTAAATGTTAAGTTTCAGACTTCCAATCTTAATTTAATTTTATTTTATATCTGTAAATGCAGATGTTTCAGGTTTGAAATGCATGTGTACATATGTCTCCTACAGTTTGCTTCATAAACAACAGCAGCTTTAACAAACTATTGCCACTTCATTGGCTTCTACTAAAGCGGATCATACTATTGCAATCACTGCTGTTTCTTACGTTCGACTGTTAGAAATATGTTCATACCTTTCAGGCTGCTTAAATTAAAATTGCTGTTGTTAAATGTAATGACACTTACTTTTCTGAGAAAACAACACTCAAAGTTGACATGTATTCTACATGATAGCTCTTAGTACAGTGTGTAGTAAAGAAGCCTGAATATGGTTGCCCGTAACAGTCCTGTTTTGAACAACAATTGAAAAAGGTGTATTAACAATACTAGCATGACCATTCAGCTCACAAAAAATAGATCAGCTTTTCTTTCAACAATATGCTACAGGCAGAAAGGCTGTCAACTAAGACAGCAGTCAACTAATTTTCCAGTTAAGATATCTCTATATGCAGAATGTCGAGTATATGTTTGGTCGACAGCTGTTTAACTGACCACATATGATCGAATAAGCAGCTGATCAGTGTGTGTGGTCACACAATTCCTGGTGTTGCAGAATATGCCCTTACCCCATGTTTGCGCTATCTTGAAGTTAGTATATATAATTAGCAGGGGTTGTGGAGAGTGCATCTTAGCAAGTCACTTAACCAGCCAAATGTGTTAATTTTTTTAAGTTTTAAATTAAGTTTAAAATGTGGCATTAGCCAATGTATTTTTACAGCTATAGATAAATAATTTGTGTAATGCAGGACAGTGCTGTAAGTATTACATAAAGTAGCCTTTAGGCAATTTTACTGAAATAAGAGTTTTGTTAAAAAAACCCTTTAGAGAAATCAGATAATTAAAACTGCGCTACCATATCAAAAGATCTACAGTATACATTATTGTATAGCAGAACAGCTATTGACATTTTGTTAAACAGCCTCAGACTGTAACATTCAGAAAGCAGGTGAAATAAATCAAGGACATATGTGTACTAAATCAGAAAGGATTCTAACTGCAATAAACAGGCATTCTTGGATCTACGTTATCTCTTTCAAAGCAAATGTGTGTTGATAATAAAGCTTCATATTTCCTGAAGCATCCTTTTTATATATTCAAGTGCTATCATTCCATTTTAAATAAGCCTACAGATAGTAGGAGACACTACTGGCAGTCATTGATGGAGACATATCAGGAAGGAGAAAAATTCATGCCTGAAGTTCAGTTATGGTCAACCCTAAAGTCAATCTTTTTCAGCAGGTATATAAGCAATATCAATCAATCTTATTCAAAAAGTAGCTATTCTTTATGGTACTCAAGACAGTGAAAATGGAACAGAGCACTGTCTGCAATGGTCAACTCACCAAGAAATGCATGCATGACCTGATAAACTGTTTGACTCACTCTTCCCTGAGGAAGACTGTTGCAAGGGGAATTATTCCTTACTGCCGAGTCGCAATAACCCCAACACTGATCATATTTAGAAAAGGTGTCACAGTTCTCACATAGGGGATGTGGTGAGGTTTGCTCCTCAGGAAAACAAACATACATACATAAATCTGTTTGTGAATGCAGTTAATTTGGACTATTGCATTTGTACAGGGTGTGTTGATTTAGTTACCATATATTCATGTAGTAGTCAATGATTCAAGGTGTGTAAAATGAAAATCAGTGTCAACCATGATCAGCAAGGGACACATACAGGGAATAAATGGTACATAAATGCATAGAGCAGTTAAATAAACTCTATAATTGAGAATATATCATGGCAAAATGTGCAAGTTTCAAAAACATGACTGAATGTGTAACTAAAAATCCTGGATTGTTAGCACATAAATGTAATCTACCACAAAAATCTGGTCTCTAAAATGGTAACAATTTAAAATGTCTGGAGTTTTTCTACAGAGTCTGAAAACGTGGAGACTGAATGTCCAAAAATCCAGACTTTCATATATTAAGTCCGAGACTACCATTTCCTCAGAATATTGCCTTTTCTCTGAGCTATGGTGATCTTGGTGTTGGTAGACATATATATATATATATATATATATATATATATATATATATATATATATATATATATATATATATATATATATATGGGTTCCGTTCAGAAGCTCGAAATACTGAAATCTCGAATTTCAGTATTTCGAGCCCAAGAAGCCGAATCCACACAATAGCGAAAGTTTAGAAGAGCGAAATTCAAAACCTTGAATACCGGAGGTTTTGAATTTCACGCTTCTAAAGTTTTGCTATGGTCATGTATTCAGGTAGGTGTGTGTGTGTGTGTGTGTGTGTGTGTGTGTTAAGGGGTTTGGGTAGGGGCTGTGGTGTTTGTCAGTGCGTTTTGTTGCTGTGATGTGTGTGTGAAAAGAGAAAGTAGCTTGTGTGGTGGTGTTTTGTGTGTGTTTGTATGTAGTGCGACCTCGGAGTGAGAATATTTAAGTAGGGGGGTGTGGGTGGTGCAGCCCCCCACATGGGGGGTGCAGGGGGGCTTGACGCCCTGCTTTCATGTAGTAGAATGATCGTGTGTGTTTGTGTGGTGGATGGTGTGTGTGTGTGTGTGTGTGTGTGTGTGTGTGTGTGTGTGTGTAGTAAAACTGCGAAATTCAAGACTTCCGGTATTCGAGGTTTTGAATTTCGTGGTTTTTAGTTTTCATTGTTTTGTGAATTCTGCTTCTTGGGCTCGAGATACTGAAATTCGAGATTTCAGTATTTTGAGCTTCTGAAGTGAATCTATATATCTATATCTATATCTATATCTATATCTATCTATATATATATATATATATATATATATATATATATATATATATATATATAGTTTCACTTCATAATCTCGAAATGCTGAAATCTCGAATTTCAGCATTCCGAGACCATGAAGCTGAAAATGCAAAATGCCGAAAGTGCATAAGACTGAATTTAAATATCTCAGATCTGCGCTTATGCATTTCCAGTAAGTTACATGAAGTGTTTGGCTGGTATGGTGTTTGGAATTAAAGGTGAGTGAGTGTGTGTGTGTGTGTGTTTTTGTACATTGTATGTGTAGGTAAGGGTAGAGAGGTGTACATATGAGTGTGAGTGTTGGATTTGTTGGTGTTTGTGCATGTGTGATGTGCATTTGTGTGCAAGCGAGTGTAGAATGCCGTGGTATGATTTTTTTTGTTTTTCTTTGTTATGTGCAATCTCCGAGTTAGTATATATAAGTAGCGGGGTGTAGGGGCACAGCCCCCCATATGGTGGATGCAGGGGGGCTTGCCCCCCTGCTTACAAGTAGTGTAGGGTTGCGTGGTTTGTGTGCTGCGGGTAGAATGGTGTGTGTGCTATGTGGTGTATGGTGTATGTATGTTCATGATTGTGTGATTCGTGATTGTAGCTTTCGGGATTGTGAATGGTTTGGCTTTATAGTTTCGAAATGCTGAAATCTAAGATTTCAACAATTCGAGATTATGAAGTGAAACCGTATATGTATATATGTATACATATAAAACACACATATGTTTGGGGGCGTGCAAGGGGACAAGACCAGGGTGATGTTTGATATTCATGCTTTTCCAGTATTTTTGGACCATTTTTGATTGTTTGTTTTTAGCAGTTAGATAAGGAGTCTTCTGAAAATGTTTCATAAAATGAAAAGGTAGAAAAGGTACCCTCCAAAATGTGCTCTACGTTTCTACAAGTGTCTGAATATGTAGGATTCCTGCAAAAAATGTCTGTACATAGTTCTGAACTATGGCCAGTATAATGGACCACTGCAAAATATTTAGCTACATTTAGTTTAAACAGAATTGATATCAAATGCTTGAAGTTTCTGACAGACATACAAATATGCATAATAACGTTATCATAAACAAGTCCAGAACAAATGAGACATTTATGCAGTCTCATTACTGGAAAACAAAATATGCAATAACATATTACTGGCCATCTATGCCTGGCCTACAAAGCATCTTCTAACCCCACTCTGATGAATCTCCCTTTCTAGGGACCTAAACCTTGTCTGCAACATATATACGACATGTTGGAGGGACAGGTGTGTGTTTCTCAGACACTACCACTACTGTGCAACATCCGTGTGAAGCAGTGTTCTTCCCTAACCCAGTTCAAGTGTAACTTGGACCACCAGATGAAGATTTGGAAATTTACCCCTCATCTGGAACCTATGTCTCTAGTACATAGATGCAGCTTGTAAATATTTGACCACCCATGCCCAAGCCTACATATACCATTAAAATAAATCTAAGGTATCAAGACTTGTGAGATACATTTGGGAAGCATGGCTGGGCTTTCAAAGGCTCCCTAGTGTTGTGAGCCTATTAATCAGCTTTGAACCTTTAAACCTACTGTAAAAAAAATGAAATGTGTATACATCCTATTACCACATATACCTTGCATTGATTGTTAACCAATGTTTTTATGTTATCTCTAATTTGTTATAATTATTTAAACTGTAGATGTTTCTGTTTTATTTTTGAAGACTGTAAAATTATTGTTCTTAAAATATTTGGAGCTTTTCTCCCTGGCCTCCACTGAAAATGGAATACTACCCAGTTGAACTTTCCCAGTAATCAAAATAAATAAATAAACAAATAAATAAATTGCCTGAAAACATAACAATAGGCAGAGATAACATGGCAACAACTACAACAGAAAGCAAAATATACTAACAGTGAGATTGCATTACTTTAAAGAGAACATTCAGTTTTCTGTCAAACCAAGTACTCTTGTTTACTTTGAGGCAGAGTGATGAGTGACCTAGGAGATGAATATTAAGTTAGCATAGCTGTGGAGGCATAGCCCTTCTCATCAGTGTTATAGGGAAGATGAAGCCCCCCCATGCAAAAATATTGTACCTTCATTATGAAGGCAACTTCTCTTTTACTTTTTTAATCACTCTGTATCATGTATATTGCTCAATGTTAGTGGTTCATATTTCAATACTTCAAACAACTGCACATTTATACCTTTATGTTCACTGTATATTGCTTTGCACATACCACTTTTCTGCTGAATAACTGAGTACTTAAAGGGCTTTATTAAACACACACCTGGGCACCACATACTGCCCATGCAACTTATGGCAAACACTTGCAATACTTCAATGTTTTGGTTTTACTCTGTCAAACTGCAGTATCTCCATAGACCAACTTATGTTCCATTACATCTTGTATTCTTAGTCAACCTCCTGCCATGTTAAGTCATACCTTTGCTTTGCCATCACTATTTGCTTCCACAGCTGACCAACCTTTTTTTATTTACCTGCTCCATTCTTCATGATAGTTTGGATTAGAGGTTTAAGACTATTTGCTACCTAGATGTAGGCCCTGCAGTAGTCCTAGGTTAGATTTCCACAGCCTTCACTTACTAGAGAATTCTCCTGGGTCACCCATGAAAAGGGACAAAGTATCTACTTGGTTAACAACTTTTTTTTTTCTTTTCATGAAGCACATTTTCAGTTCTGCAAACTTTCTGCTTTTATAAATTATTCATTCTTACACAAAAAAACAACTTATCTTTCTTCTCTGAGGAAATAAGTGCTTTCATAGACTGCAGCATGCCATGTACACAGCTTCAATATTTCACTGTCATGTTAATGGACAAGACTGTTCCATGCTACAGGGATCTATACCCGTCAGTCAAAGGGCGTTGTTCAAATCTGCCATTTTACTTGGCAGATAGTGCATTTACTTTACCATGTAACATTGTTTTCCTTTCTACCCTTCCTCCAATATAAAAATGCTTATTTTCACAGATATGTGGTATATTTAAAGACTAGAACCCATTCTCCACAAAACAGAGGTAGTCTGCTAGACATATGCTTATCTACATCTGCTTATACCAGATAGGAAGGGCACTTGCTATGTTTATTTCCATGCAAACTTGATGTACTGTTTCTGTTTCCCTTTTGTTTAAGCTTCTGTTTTATAGTATGTTTTCTTATTTGTTGGCAGCTTTAGCCTTCACAAATCTGAGCAAGTTATTCCTTCATTTGTAAGTTTTTATCTGGGGCTAGAACAAGTTATAACTTGCTGACAGACCCATCCTCACTGCACAGTTATTCATAAGGCATCAAAAGGGTGCTATCAAAAAATATTCCTCTTATGTTTAGGTTATGAAAGATGTTTAGACTGTACATACACTTAAAAAACATGTACCAGTGATGTGAAGGTACATAAAACACCAAAATAATTCTGTGGCTCCATAAAATCTAAAATGATTATTTCTAATACAGATTAAACAAAATGTCAATGTCTGTTCACAGGTCAGTGCCAGATATAAAACAAAGCATACAATGACTGATCCGAACACTATTGTTTTCAAAATATTCACAAAATACATTTATTTTGCACAGAATGAGACATTGTACAGCCATTTGACAGTCATACGGACTGGTATCTTATTTTTCATTGTACATTTCCTTCCTTGAAACAGTGCTGTTTAAGAAACATCATTCCTTGATATAAAAGGGCATTCTGTAAAATATAAAGGGGCCTAAACAATTGCATTCCTTCTAATCCTCTGTTTAAGTTATATGCTATCACTTTAAGAGTTAAGGTGATCTGCATTGTCCATTACTAAAACTGCTAATGTCTCTCGGTAGTTAGTACAGAGGATTATGGAAAAGAGCTTCTTTGTGTTGGCCAGGGTTTGATTCCTTCAACCTCTATTTGCATAATCTGCGACCTTGAGCAAGTCATTTAATCAGACAGTGCTTTGGGGCAGTTGAGAAACTGGGCTAGGCTTCTCCATGGCCTCCTGAACAGCCTGCCTAGTAACTACCAATGAACCTAAAGTATTGAAGAAAAGTAATTAGTTTACTTCTTTCCATCCTTCAGGACATGTCTTTTGGAATTCTGGAAATTAATTGTGGACTGTTTCTCAAGGCAAACATGTACACACTTTAGAATCAGGTCTGTATTTAAACAAAGAAATGTGCGTCAAACTTTCCTTCTACTCCCTTGACTGAAAGCTAGCACTAATATGAACTCAAGACAAAGACTTAGTGTAGCATAACTTATAGTGTCAAAGTAGGCAAGAAACTACTAAAAGTGACATTTCACTAGCAAGTCTTCTTTCTTTGTATAGTGTAGCAAATATTTATATTATTAAAAGGTTCCTTTTAATAAGAACATGTCAAGGCAAAAAAAAGAGCAAACGTGTCGCCACACTATTGGAAACAAGTCAGTGAGTATGCAGCAAGACTGCAAAAAACAATCATACATACATGCATACATACATATATTTCAAGCACAAGCATTAATGCTCTTCTAGCCTACCAATATACCAAAACAGTTGTTCCCTTAATAAGTGTCCAGGTTGTTATTAAACATATCTAAAGTAGTGCTCGTCTGTTCCATGAATCAGCTGCTCTCCCAGAGAACCAATTAGAATGCTTCTCATTCCTATAGAAGCTTCTATATAGGTCACATGATGATTCTCTACTACTTTTTGTTAACCCCAAGCATTCCCAGAGGTAGTTGTCCCTAAATGCTCTGTATACTAGAATAAGATCTCCTCTTAAATATTTATATGAGACATTGTATAAGTTCAGATATTTTATTCTTTCATAGTAACTTAAATTTTCACATCCATGGATGTCCTTGGTGTATTTCTGCTGTACTCTTTCCAGTTTACTCATGCTTATTTTCTTATAAGGTTTCCATATTGTTATTCCATACTCAAGTTTCGGTCTAATGTAATTAACAAACAATGACTTCATCTTTTTATATAACCTATATAACTTCTATAACTATCATTAACTAATTGGTTGATATGATTAGAAAAATGCAAAGCTGATCAAACCATATACCCAGGTCCTTAAATGAAAATACAGTTTTAAACACTATGTGCTGTATTAAATATTCACCTTTCAATTTATGTCTGCCAAATCATGTATGCTTAGTTTTTGATGCATTTTTCGGTCTGTTATTCTCCTGTGCTCAAATGGTCAATTTAGTCAAGTTCTTTTGAATACATGCCCTATCTGTAATACTTGTAATCAGTTTACCCAAGTTCAAGTCATCTTCATACAAACTGTAGAATACCTCAGATGAAAATGAGAGGTCTGAAAGATACAACCAAAACAAGTATGGGCCCAGGACAGAGCCCTGTGAGACACCCTGACTGTAACCAATAATTTCATCTGTCCGGTCACTGTATGATACTTGCCATGTCTTCTTTGTAAGTTTGCAGCTATCCATCTTATCAAGAGTACATCAATACCTAGTTGTTCTAATTTATTGGTTAATGTTTTCTATATGACCCTGTCAAATGCTAAAGTTAAATTTATATAAATGACATTAATGCACAATTTTTCATTCATAGCTGTTAGTATATTGTTATAGAATATCATGTTACAGGTGGTAATATTTCTATTTTCAACATATGCATGCGGAAATGTGGTTTCAAGTCCCAACCTTTCCAGTTCTAACAGTAACATATCCAGTATTACCTTGAGACAATAGGAGGTACTGCCAGCCATGCCAGGAGAAGTAGGGCGGTGGATGTATAACATAAGCCAGCACAGCTAGCTGGAATTTTGTAAAGAATCAGATGTCATTTATATATCAAACTGATTTGTACAGATGCATGTGTTGAAAATGTATTTGTAAAGCTGTTTGTGTTAAAAATGTAACCACAGTGTGCTCTGCTGGAAAGCAAAGAAATGCACATGCATTATTGTAACCGCCTAAATGTATATATTGTAACAGAGGATAATGGAACATAAGAGATTAATCACAGTCCAGCCAACTTTAAAATGTATCTAAAATTAAATTACTTTATGGGTTAAGCCATAAAGATTTTATCACACAGTTTTGAATGGAGCCAGAGACAAAATGTCTACAGTAGAGAATAGTTTGTAGCTCCTGTAAGAAGAGTGGAATGGTTTTATTGTTTTATGGCTTCCAGATGCTTTAATAAAACTTAGCTAAAGGTGTGGTGTGTATTGTAGCACATAGGTACAAAACTCTGGCAGCTTCTAGTGATGGGGGATAGTGCAGGCAACAGAGTCAGATGACCAGATATGTGTGATGTCATTCTGTAAGCCAGAAATAACATTTAGATATTAGTAGAAGATTGTTCTCAGTATTCTGCATTCTGTCTTGGGTCTGACAAGGTCCACTCATTCACATCATAATGCCTTGCTCTATTCAGTAAGCAAAACGGTAATTCTGTAAATCAGTTAGGAAAATATAGTGAGAATAGTTAAGTATTGTTTTTCTGTAGCTGTGTAATCTTTCAATCTGTGTTATTTTTAATATTTCATGCGTTTGAAACTCTGGTGTTCACTGTAAATAGATATTTAGTAGTTACATGTTCTTTTATTATTTATTATTAAATATATTTAAACTTCTCATTGTGGCTGGTCCTTTTAGAAAAATATTTAAGCTTTGAGAGTATTTGTATATATTTATTTGGTGATAACTCTGGCCACTCCCGAAAGCCTAGCTGTTTGGTCAACATTACCATTTGTATTAATATTAACTTCACTCAGTATAAATGGGTACCCTTGGAAGAGCCTTAGTTAACTGGCTTTGTAGTGCCTGGTGACAGTAATAACTACCTTATAGTCTGGGCAGAAGAGGGCATAGCTAGTTAACCTGTGCCAGCCTCTCCCAGGTGTGTGTATGTCTGTGTGTGGTATCTTGTTCTTATGGAAATATATCACCCTGCCGTTGTATGCCTAGAACCTGAGGTTAAATTTTTTTTTTTAATTTTTTGCACTCAAAACAATTTCTCTTTCAAAACTTTTCAAATTCCTTCTGCAGTTTTTCCACTGAACGGATCATTCCAATTAGTTTTACATAGTGACTGTTTTGCTTCCATATAATCTGTAATTAATCTTCTGTGCACTGGTTTAGATTTCAATTTGTCAGAATTATCTACCAAAAAATGTACTTTTATAACCCCATAATCGCTGCACATCAATGGTGGTAAAACTTGACATGTAACAGTAATTTCTTTATGCACACGAACAATGTCTAGTATGCTCCATACTCCAGTAGATTTTTTTTACAATCTAAAAAAAAAAAAAAAAACTTACGCTTTTTTGAATTTTATCCCTAAAAATACTGCGTTCAATAATCAAGACTTTAATATTCTCTCACTGAACTCAATAAAAATTGAACTAGTTGCTAGTGCCAAACTTTATAGATGACAATCGAATTCCCACATTACCTACTACTCCTTCAACTAACTACCTTTCACAAATTTATCTACAAACCACAAAACTGTCCTGCACTCAGCTCCTTATTTTCCCCATACTCCCCTGCTAGGCCATTATGATCAGAAAATCAAAATCTACTACAAATTCACAAACCTAACCTACCTGCAGGTAAACTCTTATATTCCTGGATCATTGCCAGATTTTGGAACAATCTCCCCTCCTCTGCCCATTCTGAGCAACATCCCATTAACTTCAAAACTGCCCTACACAAGCACCTTCTCTCCAGCTGGATCTGCAACTGTTTTACCCAGACTGATGTTACCATTTAACTCTCCTTCCCCTAGACTCAGACCTAGTACTGCTTTTCTTAACTATCTAACCACCTTTACACTTTTCCTCCACTAGAATTATCCCTAACAAAATATCAGCCTTTATTAGACTCATTTATACTTCACTTTAAGCATACCTTCTACTAACTATAACCTTATGAAGCTTCTGTCTACTTGTATTTTCTCTGCTTTCTTATATTTCCTTCACATTTAACATCTGACAGAATTTATAGCTGCATTACATTCATACTGGTGGACCTTGCTCAATTTAACTGATTTTCCTGATACTTTTATTATGGTTTGAATGTGCTTATTTTTGTCATCTTTTGTATCACTTATTTTTGCCAATTTTTGTACTGTATTGATTCCTGTGAATATTGAAACTACCTTGTTATTGTGCATTGGAGCTTTTCTCCCCAGGCCTCCACTGAAAATGGCCTCTGTTCAGCCCAGTGGACTTTCCCAGTAAACAAATGTCAATAAATAAAGTAAATTAATGAATAAAGCAATTGTTCCTAAACATACATTGTGAATAATTTCCTTACTAATGTTGTTGAATCAATATTATTCCAGTCTGTTTCTAGCAAAGTTAAGTCCCCAGCCACTATTATTCTTTCCTCTTGTGTTGTTCATGCAAGAAATGTATGAATTCCTCTAGGTCATCAGCACTTGACTTTGGTGGTCTAATCACTCCAATTGTTAAATGTTTCAGGGTTGTCTTTATTGTCACAGTTACACAATGTGTGGTATTGATGTTATCATTAAATATGTAACACTGAATGGCGCACAGCAACAGTTATCCCACTCCACAAAGGGGGAGCCACCACTGATCCCGGGAACTATAGACCTACTAGCCTGACGAGCCTGGTCTGCAAAGCCATGGAATGTATCATCATGGAACTCATAAACAAAGACATTGGTAACCTCCAAACTCTGGATCCCACCCAGTTCAGGTTTGTGAAAGGCAGATCATGCCTCCTGAGCCTGATTGACCTCTTTGAGGCAGTCACCAAAGCCGTAGATGAGGGTAAAGTGGTTCACACAGCCTATCTTGACCTCGCCAAGGCTTTTGACACCTTCCCCCATTCTGGAATTATAGCTAAACTCAATAAACTAGGCATAAATCCCTATGTCACAAGATGGGTTGCCAACTGGCTCACTGACAGAACCCACACTGTAAAAGTTGCAGACTCCAAATCTGACCTCAAACCAGTGACAAGTGGAGTACCACAGGGTTCCGTCCTGGGACCGCTCCTGTTTGGTATCTACTTCTCTGAAGTACAGGCTAACACAGAAGGCTTCTGGCTAACGAAGTTCGCAGATGACTGCAAACTAGGAGCCATAGTCAAGTCCCCAAATAATGTGAACATCTTACAGAAGGGCCTCTCTGAGACAGATGCCTGGTGTCAGAGCCATGGCCTCAAGCTCAATGCCAAAAAGTGCAGTGTCATCCCCTCTGGTAAAAACTCTGTACCCATGAACTACCACATAGGCAGCAATCTACTTAACACTGAATGCGTGATAAGAGACCTTAGGACCCAGGTGGACAGTAGTCTTTCCTTTGATAGTCACATCACCACAATAGTCAGGAAGTCCTTCTACGTGGCACACCTCATCATAAAAGTGTTCTCGTCCAGGAAAAAAGAGGTCATTGTTACCCTCTACTCATCACTCGTTAGACCCATTATTGAGTACAACGCCCCTTTTGGAATGTACCTCACAAGACATCTGCAGCAGCTGGAAAGGCCACAGAAGTACCTCACAAAGAGGATTACTGGACTCAAACAAATGCCCTACACTGACCGCCTCAAAAAACTCCAGCTTTACTCCGTAGCATATCGCCTACTCAGAGGTGATCTCTGCCTAACATATAAAGCTATGTCAAACCCAGAGCTGTTGGACATGCTACACCTAAAGAAATCCCAATCCCTCCGAGCTACATGCTCTAGGGACCTAAACCTTGTCACCACAATAAACAGGACATGCTGGAGGGATAGATTCCTATCCCAGAGACTTCCCATATGCTGGAACAGGTTACCCATCTATGTCAAGCAAAGTTCTTCATTAGCACTCTTCAAGAAAAATCTTGATGAGTGGATGGGAAATAGGAAATACACCCCGGTGATCACTTCTGTGTCTGTGCTCGTCAGTGGCACAGGAAAATAACTTTCTTGGGTGGCATAAGCCAGGGAACCTTGTTGGCTAGGCTTGCATAGGCCGTTGGGCTGATAGCCTAGTACCTACCTATGAACCTATGAACCTATGAACAATCATAGGTCTCATAACTATCTTTAATCCCCTATCATAACACCTCCACCTGATTTTTTGTTAGAATATCTGTTACAATAAAAAAATATACCCTGACAGAACTGGTTTCCAATATTTTTTCTTTAAACATGTTTCACAAGCAATACCAACATCAGTCTAGTGGGAATATAGCAAATATTCCAATAAAAAACATTATTATTAAAGCTCCTACCATTAACAACCATCAGAGGTGCATCAAATGTTGCTATCTGTGAACTGTTAAATTTTCGACTTGGCAAAAATACTGCCTAATATTGCAAAATATCTGCTGCAAAAATTCTCTTCCATGAACTTGACAGATACACACCATCTTGTCTTAACATGTTTGTGCTCAAAATTAAACTTGGATGCTCTACACATTTCCAGTTTTTTAAACAGGACATTTTTTTCATGTAGGTATTTACCCCAAAAACCTTTTCATTCACTCTCCTTTCTATATGTGATTTGTGAAAAATATGTTCTAACACCAATACAAGCCAAAAAGGATAAAAAAAACTTGGTAAAATGTCACCAGTAAACAGAAGCACCAATTCAAATCGATCCAAAGTAGGAGGCTTTATTGTACACATGAAAAGCACACAGGCAGGAAAAACACATAAACGCTCCCAAATCTTTGCGTTTTCATAAAACCAGCTTCATCAGATGCAAACCCATTCATGTGATTAATCACTACATTTATAGTCACATCAGTTTAAGATATCCAATAGCCAAACAGAACTAATCAAATATTAAAATTTAACTATATTGAATCCCCAAATGACGTGGATATTCTACAAAAGGGCCTTACAGAAACAGATGCTTGGTGCCAGAACCATTGGCTCAAGCTCAATGCCAAGAAATGTATAGTTATCCCCTTTCGGAAAAAACATGTACCCGTGAATTACCACATAAGTGGCAGTATACTAAACACCGAAAGTGTGATAAGAGACTTAGGGACACAGGTGGACAGTGGTCTCACCTTTGATAAGCACATTGCCACAACAGTCAGGAAATCCTTCTATGTGGCACACCTCATCACTAAGGGCTTTTCATCCAGAAAAAAGGAGGTCATTGTCCCACTGTACTCAACTCTCATTAGACGTATTATAGAATACAATGCCCTGTTTGGTATGTACCTCTCAAGACATCTGCAAAAACTGAAAAGGCCACAGAAATACCTCACTAAAATAATCACAGGCCTAAAGCAGATACCATATGCTGACCATCTAAAAAACCTCCACCTATACTCTGTCGCATATCGTCTACTCAGAGGCGATCTCTGCTTAACAAGGCCATGTCAAACCCAGAGCTGTTGGACATGTTACACTTAAAGAAAACCCAATCCCTCAGAGACACACACTTCAGGGATCTAAACCTTGTCATCACAATGAACAAAACATGCTGGAGGGATAGGTTCCTGACCCAGAGACTCCCCAGACTCTGGAATAGACTGCCCATACATGTCAAGCAGAGTGCCTCTTTGGCCTTCTTCAAAAGGAACCTTGATGACTGGATGGGAGATAGGAAATTCACCCCAAGGAACATGTCAGTCACCCTGCCAGACAGGGGTCCAGGGAAGCAAATACTGTGGGAAGAAACAGCCAGGGAATTGTTATGGCTAGGTTTGTGTAGGCCCTAGGGCCGATAGCCTAGTACCAACTTATGAACTTATGAACCTACAGTTATTTCACACTCTAATCATCCCACTAAGTAAACCACCTTACTTAATAGCTGAATAGCCATTAAACCATAAAATGAATATTGTTTCAGTATTGCTAAAAACAAGTAAAACAATCTAAAATCAGATTTATTAAAAATCGCTAAAAACTACTAAAAAATAAATAAAAGGAATACAATTAATTTACCGTATGGTTCAATAACAATAGCACTATCTTGTAGGTAATGTCCATAAATACATACATCAACTTAGAAACAGAAAATCCATGGGAAGGAAATAATGTTAAATATAAATATAAAAATTATACGTAAAGTAGTAATCATAAAATAATGTTGTAAAATACTGTGATATTTTGAAATAATATCATACAACATTAATAAGCCTGGAGTTGCAAAACTCTACAATCTTGCTGAGCTGACCTCATTTTAAGTACTGGAGTTAAAGAAACATTTTCGTTCAAGCCTGAGGGGTTGTTTGGTCTAGGACGAGCTGCCAGTACAACTCCCTATACTCAATACGAGCCTCCCATAAACCTCCCGCTGACATCCACAGGGACCTCTTCCAAGACAAAAAAATTAAAATTTTACCCTTGGACATTCTAAACTGTGATAAGGCATTCCTATTGTTATTATTTTTCATATCATTAACATGTTCATATATTCTCTGTTTTAACTTCCTTTCGGTCGTTCCAGTATAGAACGCTGTACAGCAGACACAATTTGCCAAATATACCAACCCTTTGGAATTACATGTAGTGTATGGTTTACCATAAATCAATCTGTTCCTAGCTTCCAGATCTACGTTACCATTATTCTTAATATAAGGACATTGGGAACATCTACCACATTTAAATGTTCCCACTTTGCCCTGGTTTGAAACAATGTGAGTTTTATGTTCCATCAATTCCTTCAAATTCTGTCCCTTCCTAAAAATACATTTAAATGGGACACTAATCAATCCACTAAGATCTGTTAGACTAGAGAACCTGCTCCATTCCTTTTCCAGAATATTTTTAACAATATAGGCATCCCCAATGAATTCAGTTACAATGGCTAGTTGAAAATTGCTGGTCAAACTAGTGTTGTCTAAATTCTCAGCTCCTGTGGTAAACTCCTTACATATAATTGGAGTAAACTTGTTAGTACATCTCTGTTTCTCATTATATATCTTATCTTTCAGGTGGATTGGATAGCCTCTATCTTTAAACATGTTGATTAATAAATGAAATTGCACTTCAAAATCAATTTTATCAGAGGTCATCCTACTTGATCCTCACAAACTAACCCTTTACAATACTCTTTTTCTGTGTTAATGGGTGAGCACTGTGAAAATGAAGGAATGAATCTGAGTATGTGTCCTTCCTAAAAACCTCAAATTTATAACAACCATTGCTCTTGCTAATAGCCACATCCAAATATTCCAATTTCACATGACTAACCTTACTGGTAAATTAAAAAAAAAAAAAACGGTGGTATTGGCAATATAATCCATAAATTCATAAAATCTGGGTTCAGTGTCCACCCAAAAAATAACTATGTAATCAAGGAAACATTTATAAAGCACCCATGAGTCCTTAAATGGTGAATTCAGAATAAATGTGCATTCCCAAACCATCAGCACAATATTGGTGTATATGGGAAAACACCTAGCTCCCATAGCTACACACTAGTTTGTTGGAAAAATTCTCCTTCAAAGAATATAAAATTGTTCCTTAAAACAATTTCCATCAAAATTAAGCACACAAAAAGTTCATTAAAACTCAGGCCTGAAAACTCACTCATTGCTTCTTTGAACCATCTTATCCCCACATCGAGGGGTATGCAACCAAAAAGATCCACAATGTCAAATGTTGCAAATAATACATGGTCATAATACAAGTCATTTTTTACACATCTCAAGAAACCCCAGCAATCTTTCAAAACATTACTATCGTCCCTTGGGATTGTGTTCAACTTTATGTCTAAATACATAGCTTAAGGTGCTGTAATAGAGCCTTCAGCTGAAACAATGGACCTTAAAGGTAGATCCAGTATATTCTTGTGCACCTTTGGTACTCCAAATATGGATGGTAACCGAGACCTGTCATTGTATAAAAAAGTGTGTGTACTTAGATCTATTAAATCTTTTAAAAACAAATCATCCAATGTTAAATGTATTCACTGTTGAGTTATGTTAATTTCATTTCTGGATATTCTAATGTATTTACTGAGGTCATTCAGAATTTCCATCATATTGGCTTTGTAAATAATTGAACTCAAGAGTACAGTCCCCCACCTTTATCGAGTTTAATGACCCTCAGGTATTTGTTACTCCTTATCTGTATCAGTAAATCCTGTTGTTCCTTAGTGAGATTAGGGGAAAACCTGTTCTTTAGTACCCCTTTTCAAAGTTCACTGTCAACAAGAAATTCAAAATTCTTAAGCAAGGGTTGTAAATTGGGGAGGTTAAAATACTCTTCCTTTTTAATGATTCGGTTCTTACCTGTTCATCTTTTTGACCGTACATCACTTTTAAATTCATTTTCCGAAACAAATAACTTCAGGTCAATAATCACCTTAGAAATGTCAGATTTATGTTTGGGGATAAAAGTAAACCCCTTGGAAAACACAGAAGAATATGTTTGATTCAAATTCAGGTCATTGTAATTAAAAATATTATAGCCTTCCCAAGAAATTTTTGGCCCATCCTTGGTCAAATTATCATCAAGTTGGTCATCATTCAACAAATCTTGGTCTCTTAAAACCTCACAGTGCCCCTCTCCTGCCCTGTCCTCTGTTTCTGCCCCCCTGAAGCCATTGTAGGTCTGAGGGTAAACCTTGTTCCTCAGTCTCTCTGATCACCAGAGGGGCGGTTGGTCTAAAGGGTCCTGGGGAGAGAGTCCATCTCTAAGCTGCTCTTCCACACTATCATCATGGTTGGAGCCATTGTTAAAATACCTACTGTCTTCAAAATACCCCCCATCCTGGACACTTGATTTACTGTTGTTATTACCACTCACTGGTTTATCCCTCTCTAACTTCCTATTCCTCCTATTAAAAATATCTTTACACTTCTTATCAACAAAATCCTTCACAGAAAAATATGTTTCCTTATACTCACTAACTGTAAACAATAAATTATTGGTTAGTTTGTGATTAACCTTATCTGTCTGCTTCATAACACAATCCATTTGTCTCTCATTGTTCCTAAATAGTGACCTAACAATGTCACTTCCAGGTCTGTCAAAAATAGCTATCAATTCTTTGTAAAATTCAGAGCCCACCTGAACATTATTGGGGAATTTCCACACCCTCAATCCTTTAGGCACCACACTAATATTAAGACATTCCTTTAAAAACATATTATCAAGTTGCAATGTCCTGTATTTTAACATAATTGATTTAAACAATTTGATACTATCCAAAAATGTGTCCATTGAGGATGAATCCTCTTGCCCAAAACTGTATTTTCCTTCATTCAGCCAAGAAACTATGTTCCAATCATTAATGCCACTAAGTGTAGAAAAGTCACCTGTAGGGGTTGTATTCCATTTATTAGAGCCTCGTTGCTTTACATCATCCAAAATATCCGTTTCTGTATTCAAAACAGCAGAGGTGGTGTTGAAATCCATTTGTGAAGTCTCATTCCCTCTAAACACTGCCAAAAAGCTAGCATTTACCTTCCTTGTGCTGCTAGCTAGGCTCCTGTTCATTAGAACTAGACCCGCCTCCTGGTTACTCGGAAGAGACGCTGTTGAGATGGTAACAACCAAAGATTGACAGATGGGAGTCAGAAGCTGCACCAACTGAGTTAGCTGACCTGTAAGGAGCTTCAGGTCATTAGTTTCTTGTTCTTCAGCCACCACACCTCCTAAATCCAGGTTGGAATATAGCTTCTTAACAAAAAAACAGTAATCAAGCCAAAAAGGAGAGAAAGCTTGATAAAATGTCACCAGTAATCAGAAGCACCAAGTCAAACTGATCCAAAGCAGGAGGCTTTATTGTACACACGAAAAGTACACAGGCAGGAAAAACACATAATCGCTCCCATATCTTTGCATTTTCATAAAAAAAAACATCATCAGATGCAAACCCATTCATGTGATTAATGACTGCATTTATAGCCACATCAGTTTAAGATCTCAATAGCTAAACAGCATTAATGAAATATTAAAATTCAACTATATAGTTATTTCACATTTTAATCATCCCACTAAGTAAACCACCTTATTTAATAGCTGAATAACCATAAAACCATAAAATGAATATTGTCTCAGTATTGTTTAAAACAAGTTAAACAATCTAAAATCAGGTATATTAAAAATCACTAAAAAAACTACTACTACTGGCTTTTCAGCTATTAAATAAGGTGGTTTACTTTGTGGGATGATTAGAGTGTGACATATAAACAAAAGCATAATGTGGGCAAAATAAAATAGGAGTCAAATACACAGACAAAAATGAAATGCAATATTAAGTGAAGATGTATTCTAATAGTATTGGATCTGAAAATGAAAGGTACTTGGCAGTGTGCTGTGACAAATACAATCTGCCATATTGTGCTTATAAATATGAGAAGAGACATTGTCCTGATTTTTTAAAAATACTTCAGAGTCTATGCTAGAAAAAGGTATTCTGCAAAGATGTGCAAAGTAAAAAAAAGTTTTCAAAAGCATTTGTATGCTAAGGAACAGAAATTTAAAATGAGTTGTTTATTGGTACTATTGAAATGCATGGCTGATACAGTGAGACCTGAAAATATATAACACTAAATGGGACATGAGTGTATAGCAGGCAATTGGCATAAACTATTGTACATTAATTGAAGAATATGAAATATTTACTAGATACAAGTGTGGATTGAAATATCTTGTCAGAAAACATGGTTAAACAACTGACATTAAAAATACTGTAAAGAGAACTCTATCCACATTGTTAAACTATCTGCCCACCAGTTGATACCCCTAGGTCAGAAAATACTGACAAAAAATTAAAAACATAAAGTAAAGGACTCTTTTTCATAAAGTTGTGTTTAAAGAGTAAATTAATACAGAGTTAAGCCAAACAGTACATGTTAACTTTCACATAGCTAAAGAGATATTTCTAGCACTGTGAAGATCCAGAATCACTTAACATGTCAGACACTAGTGTGATAAAATGAATAAATGTGCATGTGAATTTTCAAAAAGCTAAAGAGACATTTCTGTTACTGTGCAATAGCAATGATACCCTGATTGACTGTTTATAAGCTTAGTAGTTCTGTTAGGAGAATACTGCACAAAAACAAACCCTGATCTTATTCCACTAATATTTTCTCCACGAAGAGTACCAATAACTCAAAAACAAATTTAAAAGGGAGCTAAACAAAACAGAGAACCTTTGTAAAAAGAAACATTTAGAGCCAGAACAATAGGTGAACAATATGGTTTGTGTTGAAGAAAGATGAGATACGATTTGCATTTCTACTGATTGCTAATATCCAAAAAAAAACAAAAAAAGTTCTAGCTTATTTGTCATTTTCCCACCCTTTTCTGTTACTAGAATACAGATTTGCTGTATTCAGGACTGCATTCTAGTTTCTGATTTCCCCAGACCTTTCTGTGATACAGGAAGCTTTTCTGCTTATTAGTGGGAGTGGTAAGCACTGAGCAGCCTATCTATCACAAGAGGAGTGGTTTCCAGCTCTGACATTGTACCTTATTGGCTGTTTGGGCTGCATTTCTATCCCTTTTAACTTTCTGCCTTAAAAGCCCATGTCTGCATGGGTTTGCCTGAACTGCAGCGCCGCTGAGCTGGGGTAAACTATTACTGGTGCCAGAAAGTCCACTCTTCAAATCTTCCCTTAGATCTTGCTAGTTCTCTTCTTTTCTGCACTTAGACTAGCTTATTAAGGCTAGCACTTGTTCTGACTTCTCGTAGCAATTACTGTAGCACACAAACTGCTACCAGCACTAAACTTTCCATAAAGAAACAGCTTCAGTACTTACTAAATTACACACCCTTCCAGACATGTCCAAAGGTCAGTTCCCTGTGCTTTCTCCTATTAACCTGGTGAACCTGGGCATCCTGAGGCAATGTAGCAACTGCCTCATGTACACAGACAACCCTCTCCTCTTACTCCCAACACTCAGATTTGCGAGAGATGCACCTATATACCAAGATTGGAAGCCATGCACTCTCCAGCCAAGACTGGAAAAGCCAGTCAAGAGGAGAAGGTAAACACTTGCACCACACCACAAGGAACACATAGCCCTCGAGAACATACACCATCATAGCTATCACATAATAATGCAAAACACACACCCACCTTTGCAGAGGCTCTCAATAAAAGTCCACCCAAACAGCAGAGACCTCCAAGGCAGAAACGCATGCAACCACCACACCACAGCACAAACCATGAGACACATAGCTCACACAAACAGTGTGCTATGCAACTAAAGCCCCTAAGGCAAAACAGCTTACCCAATACACTAGTCATAGGTGACTCAATACTAAGGCACACTGATGTCCCACTCACTAGGTTGAATAAGGATAAGGTAAGGGTCAGCTGTCTGCTGGGTGCCAGGATATGCCACATAATGCACGCACTCAGGTCACTCCACAACAGGTACAAATATGACTCGGTCATTGTCCATGTTGGTGTGAATGACCTGAGATGTACTTCCTTGGACTACATGAAAAGAAACATGGAAGAGCTCTCAGATCATGTAGCCCAGGTGGGTATGACCCTAGCCCTGAGTAGCATCCTACCATCACCCAGAATGATACCACATTACAAGCAGAAAATGACTGATTTCAACAATTGGTTAAGTTTCTGGTGTCACTCAAAGGGGATCCAGCATCTGTCTGCCTCAGATGACATGATCAACAGATCTTGATGCTTTGCCAGAGATGGCCTGCACCTGTCACCCCTGGGATTCTGGATACTGGGCAAAGCTCTTGCCACCCCTATAGTGCCTTTTTTTAGGCAATGTCCTGAAGACCAAATTACCACCATAACAGCTACAAGCAAATGTAATCTGAGGGTTATGCTACTCAACGCTAGAACTCTAAATCTCAAAATGTACTTGCTCGAAGCACTCCTTAAAATGGAGAACATCGACATCTGTGCAGTAACAGAGACCTGGTTTAAAGCAGCAGAAAGCACCCCTGCACTACCAGGCTATAATTCATACCATATATTTTGGCCCCAAAACTTGGACCAAAGCCCTAAAGGCGGTGGTGTCTCCATATTTATAAAGGATATGTACACCTCCAGGCTAGTAGCCCAACATAACGCATCAGAGATACTTCAGGTACAACTAACACTGGGTAAGACTGCAATCCAGGTTGTTGCCTGCTATAGATCCCCCTCCATGTCCCAAGACTCCCACTCCACATTCCTATGCACCCTGGAAAATATTAAGGTCCAACCCAACACCCTCATATTAGGTGACTTTAACTACCCCTCCATTAACTTGCAAAACTACTCAAGTACCAGCACACTTGCTCAACGTTTTCTGGAATTCATTAATTCCAATGCCCTGGACCAGCTCATTCTGACCCCCACTAGGGTAGCAACATCCTTGACCTGGTTATCACTAACATGGGCGACCACTGCTCTACACCAATAGTCAACTCCTCCCTGGTCATATCTGACCACAAGCTAGTCACCATGGATGTCCACATCCCACCCATACCCCCTGCAAAGGTAACCGCCATGAAAAAATTCTCTAAAGCTAACGGGCTTCTAAAAACAGAGGCGGCTAACTTCATGATGCCCATGCAAATGGAGAATAGGTGCAGGACTGCTGAATCATACACTAATGCACTGTACAAACATGTACACAAATGCATGGAATGGGCCATACCAAACAGAACCAAGATGATCTCCTCCAAAAAAAAGGAAGCCAATCTGGTGGTCCTCTGCCATAAACAAACTCTACAATAGAAGGAAGAAACTGTTGTAGAAAAAGGTGAAGTCCCAAGACTGGAAAATTTTCCTTATTAACCTCAACAAAAAACTGAGATCCCTCATCAAATCCTCTAAAGCTAGTTACAAAAACAAAATTACAGCAGATACTAAAGACAACCACAAGGCCTTCCATAGGTATGTCAAAAATCTACATGACAATACTCAGATTTGCTCCGAGCTACTACACAATGGTAACTTCTATAGTGAGCCAACAGACATTGCCAATATATGGCCGACAGATTCAGTGACAACTTTACCCCCCTCTCA
The DNA here is from genome assembly GCF_019279795.1 of Protopterus annectens. NCBI lineage: Eukaryota > Metazoa > Chordata > Ceratodontiformes > Protopteridae > Protopterus > Protopterus annectens. The sequence continues at coordinate 451,431,042 of NC_056741.1, read as the reverse complement.
CCCTCTAAAGGGCCAATTACAGTACCAGAGGAATGCCAAGTATCCAATATTACTGTTGCACAGGTTAAAACCACACTGTCCAAGGCCACGAATACAGCCTCCATGGGACCTGACAATACCTCTGGCTGTGTTCTACATGAATTACAAAGTGAACTGGCACCACACCTGTTTGCACTGTTCAATCACAGCCTCACTGCAGGCTTTGTCCACACCGAATGGCACACTGCTACAGTCATCCCATTCCACAAAGAGGAAGCAACTATGGGCCCTGGGAACTACCACCCCATCAGCCTGATGAGTCTGATATGTAAGGCTATGGAGTGCATCATCATGGACCTTATAAATAGGGACATAGGGAACATTCAAACTCTGGGCACCAGACAGTTTGGATTTGTGAAGGGTAGATCATGCCTGCTCAACCTGGTAGACTTCTTTGAGGCTGTCACCAGAGCTGTGAATGAAGGCAAGGTAGTTCATACAGCCTAACTTGATCTGGGCAAGACCTTTCATGCCATTCATCACTCAAGAATCATAGATAGACTCACTAAACTAGGCATCAAACCCCTATGTCATAAGGTGGGTTGCAAACTGGCTCACTGATAGAGCCCACAATGTGATAGTAGCAGACTCTAAGTCAGACTGCCAACCAGTCACGAGTGGAGTCCCACAGGGATCAGCCCTGGGTCTTCTCCTGTTTGGCATCTACTTCTCTGAAGTCCAGGGCAACACAAAGGGACTCTGGCTGACCAAGTTTGCAGATGATTGCAAACTGGGAGTCATTATAAGCTCTCCAAATGATTTAGACATTCTACAGAAAGGCCTCACTGAGACCAATGACTGGTGTCAGAACCATGGCCTTAAGCTCAATGCCAAAAAATGCATAGTCATTCCCTTTGGGAAAAATTCGGTACCCATGAATTAGCACATCGATGGTAGTCCACTGAACACCAAAGGTATTATAAGAGATCTGGGAACACAGGTTGATAGCAACCTCTCCTTTGACAATCACATTGCCACTGTGATCAGAAAATCCTTCTATGTGGCACATCTCATTACAAATGGTTTTGTATCCAGGAAGAAGGAGGTCATTGTCTCTCTCTCTACTCTTCCTTCATTAGACCCATTATCGAGTACAATGCCCCATTTGGCATGTACCTCACTAGACACATGCAACAACTGGAAAGACTACAAAACTATCTCACTAAGTGGATCCTAGAACTTAAACACATGCCCTTTAAGGATTGACTTAAAAAAACTCCAGCTATTCTCTGTTTCATATTGCCTACTTAGAGGTGATCTCTGCTTGACCTACAAAGCTATGTCAGACCCAGCACTATTATATATGCTACATCTAAAGAAATCTCAATCCCTGCATGCCACATGCTCCAGAGACCTCAACCTCATTACCACAATCAACAGAACATGCTGGAGGGACAGGTTCTTAACCCAGAGACTGCCCATGCTCTGGAATAGCCTTCCCTTACACATCAAGCAGAGCACCTCACTGGTCCTCTTCAAGAGAAATCTAAACGAGTGGATGGGAAATAGAAAATTCACCCCGGGGATCACTTCAGTGGCCTTGCTTGACAGGGGCACTGGGAATTAACGTCGGCCATCACAATGCCAGGGAATCCTTTGGGCTAGGCTTATAAAGGCTCCAGGGCTACTAGCTTAGTACACACCTATGAACAAAGTGATTAAAATGTAGCAGTGCCTTTGATTACAATTGAAGTAGTAGTCTGAAGAATGGCATATCATTTTTATACAAAGTGCAAACCATGATTTTGAGCAAATAAATCTACACAAAGCAAGATCTAAAAATATGTATGTTTAACACACCATTTTGATGATGTAGGTTTGATTAACTCCTGCTTGGTAAATCGTAAACACTAGAGGTATTTGAAAGAAGAGTTGGACAAGAATTTGAAAGCTTGAAAGATGTTGTAAACATAATACATGGTCTAATAGTGTGTTGCCACAAGAAAAAAAGTGCATGACAAAAGAGACTTACAGCTACTAAACAGATTAAGACAACAACATTTCAAGATAAGTAACAGCTAAAATCAGAACAAGTCTGACATTTATAAATAAGCCCTATTTAATGTCAGTGGTCTGAAATCTGATACATAAAATAATCTAAACAATTGTGCATATCTTAAGGCCAGCAAGAAAACAAGCATTGCATAGCTTTCCATGAATTATGCAGTATAAGGCAAATATCTAATATCTAAGATATTTAAGATAACCATACCTCTTACAAAAATACTACCACAATATGAAGCCTAGGAATGGAGCTAACAACATGAGAGAGTTTTGAAATGCTACTGGTACTAGTATCAGATGATCCAGTATTGGCATACTTTAATGTGAAAAAGCCAGCTGTGGTGCGAGTAGGTACTAGTCAAAATGGTGTAGAACTATAGTCTATGGATCAGAAACGTTTAGAAATAAATGAAAGAGATCTGCTCAGGTAGAAAAGGAAATTATAGCAGTAGTGTATTGATGTGAGAAATTCCATTAATATATTTTATGACAAAGTAGTGTGGGTGAAAACAAACCTTTTCAAACAACATTCAGAAACTTCTTGTACAAGTACCACTGAGATTGCAGAGAATGTTAGTTAGAAATATGATGAGTAGCTGAAATACAGACCGAGTAATCAACTGTATAAAGCAAATAAATTGATTAAAATGAATTTACCAAAGAAGCACTAAGACGTGCAAGACAAAGATGTAATGATTCTGTGGGTAACTTTATAGCTGTTAATTACAGAAGAAAAAGTAAAAAAAAAAATAGGGTAGTACTGATAGCATCTTGCAAATACAGCTACTTAAATGTGATATGGTGAAGAAATTACCTGAAAATAAAATCATAAGGAAAATAATTTTGTCTTATTTTCCTTTCAAAGAGGAAATAAATTGAATCCAAGGCTCATTACTCAAACCTTAGAAAAGAAACTGATGAAATGTATTGGAATGATATTCTTTCTGATTGTCAGGAATGTTGATTCATACATAACAAGTATTCCAAAGTTTTGCCATGCCATTGTCATGCTATAAGCAATCCTAAGGAAGAAATTGGAAGAATGCTCAGAGCTGGCATAGACACGTTCCAGTTCAAAGAAGAAGAAGCTGAACCAAGATTTATTTTATTTATTTTATTATTTATTTTACATTTGTTAACCATGATGGTCCGACTGGATACATGTCCTTTTTCAGAGGAGGCACGGGGAGAAAAGCTCCAACAGAGTTACATTGATAATTAGGCACAGTAAATGAGCTGAAAGACCTTAACAAAAACATAGGCTATTTACATACAAGTACAAGACTGCCATTACTATTTCTGAGATTACTACAAATGTAACATTAATAACATATTAGCAAGGACGGTAGGCAGTATAATGACATAGAGTTAGACAGGATACATATTTCTTTATCACAGTATACGAAGTACTTATCATCTTAGCTAGTTGTTTATGTTTTAGTTAATGGCACAGAGCTAGTCTGGGTTTGAGCAAGGACATAGCCAGTGTGACTTGAAGTGGAGTTTTAGACTATTTTTGAATTGACTTAGAGAAGTTGCAAGCGTGATGTTATTTGGGAGAGAGTTCCATATTTTACCAGTGGTGTTGGCAAATAGCGCGTCACCACCTAGGTTGAGAGATTTAGTTGTTTGGACAAGGAGTCTGTTTGCTGAGCGAAGGCAGCTTCGATTGGAGTAGGGAGTCATTAAGTTTTTTAGTGCTGGGGTATTCTCAGGTTATTTAAGGATTTTGAAGGCCTCTATGAGTTGGGACTGGTGAAGAAGGTGTGGGAATTGAGGAGATCCTCTGAAATTCATAGTGAAAGTGGAAAGCTGTACAGATGAAAACACAAAACACAAAAATATGTGCAAGAGAAACACATCTAGACAGAAAAAGGTAACCAGAGCTGTCGTGACTATCATCTTGCACAAAAGTAGCGACTATTTGAACCTCGATAGTCAATATATGTATAGAGAAGAAGACTTGTGAGAGTTCTGTGTTCAAGTAAAGCTGGAGTACAAGAAAGGCCCCCAAATGACTGGATAACCAGTGGAAATAGTCCTGTTAAACACTCTGGTCATGAAAGACTAGTCAAAAATCGACACAGAATAAAAAATGATTGTAAGCAATTAAAGTTTGGCTGTCACATAGGAGGTACAGGGGATTATCTCCTCTGTTAAAATTCTTGCATTTATTTTTTTCATCAGGTTGAACTCCAGACCACTTGTGCTCACTTTGTTGGTTCCTCGCAGAGTCATAATTTGATAAGTCATACTGGTAGTATTTTTACAGCTGTTGAGAGACTTTGAATAAGCTTTATGTTCCATCATCTCTTCTTGAGTTTTCATTTGGTAAGTTATTTTAATAAAAACAAACAACTGTTCTCTGCAAGTACCACAGGACCATCAGCATCCACCAACTCAGATGGACTGGAATTCGATTTAACATCTCATCACAATCACAGTGTCAAAATTGCTACATCTCTCTCTCTCTCTCTTTCTCTCTCTCTCTCTCTCTCTCTCACACCTCAAAATTAAAACAGGTAAGACCAAATCAAAGAATAAACAATGAATTTGAACAAACTGAATTTACAAATGAATCGTATTTAACAATTTGTTGTTGCAAAGGTCTGTTATATGAAAAATGTATTGCCACCAAAGATCCAATGGAAAATTAATAGGATATAGTTGGTACTTAACTTTCTGCTTATTTATGAGCCCAGTTGGCTAATCACTGTAGCCTTATTCACTCTTCCTCCTCCTCTTCCTCCCATATCTTGTCAAGCAACACTGACCACATACTCCTTGCTTGTCATCTTTCTTTCCTTCTGTTTTCCCCTCTTTCTCCTCCTCCTCACTGTCTGTAGTTCCGTGACATGTCTCGTGTATCACTTCTTCATACCCATGAATAAAATTGGCCCTTTCTAATATTTGCTAGTAATTACCTCCTTCAGTTATAGCTCATTACATACTATTCTATTCTCACCACAGATGTCAAATTTCACAGTAATGTAACTACCTGTGCACATCTGCCCCATTTAAGTCTCCACCATGTTGTTCCTGGAATAATCTCTCTATTTGCAGGTTTTACAGGGGTCTTACAGTACCTGTGACTTATTCATAACTAGTTTCCTATATCAGCCCTGGTCTCCTCAACTCCCAGTTTGGACCAAGCTTTTGAGCCTCCCCAATTCTTACATTTTCTTCGTCCATGCATCCTTTACCCTTTGCTAGCATATCCCTTCAGATATCTTGTATAGTCTTTCCACTCTTTCATCAATGAGTAAAAGTGGACTTTCTATTTTGTCTTCCTGCTTTTTTCCTCATAGGCATATTTCCCTCTTATTTTACTTTAGGAAAGCTTTTTTCATCTTCAAATTTGAATCATTCATCTCTAACTACAACTTCTCAAAAGTTATGAATGTCGCACTGTCTCTATCTTTCCATAGCTGCTCTTCTTCAGTTATCCTCCAACCTTAACATTCCCAGCCTTGCAACTCTTCAAGGTTCTTTTTTGCAATACTTGTCATCTGTTTCTGGATACTTCCACACTCAAATATGGCCTTTACAATTCATTCCACTGTCTTATACTTCCCTATCCAGAGTGACTATATTACTAACACCCCTCGCTTTCATCAAGCTCTGCCCCTGTGCCCACAGCAGCCCTAAATTTCCTTCTGTCTGATCACAGTCATCAAATTTATTGCAACAAGCTATCATCTCAAAGCTGTCATCATATTTCCTACACGCTACCCCTAAAAGACTTTCTCCCTTTTCCACTCCATGTAAATATCTCATGCAGTAACTATATGTTTTACACTCTCACATTTGGGTATGGCATCTAGATATCTTTTCAAATATATCACATGAGGAAGGGTCATCATGCCTTAGCACCACTATTCAGCCCACCTATGATTCCAAATTGCTACCCTACTTGTCTAGCACTCTACCAACCTTTTCCTTTATAGTCTCCCAATTTCATCAAATCATCTCGTCACATGAGGGAAACATTGTACTCCTAAATATTTAGCTTCAGAACTTAAACACAGGAAACACCAATGGCCATCAATCCACCTGCTCTATGTATATGACTATGACATTACTTGAATGGTATTCCAGTTCTGAAACACTTTGAAGCAAACAAAATATTTTCAGTATTTTTGGTGACATACCCTCTATCCCTAATGTACTGACTGTGTATTCTTTAGAGACTGACATTTATTAATGGGCAACCCCCACTTTCTTGCTTTTAGACCAAATGAACTTCTATTGTAACTGAATTGCCAAAAAGAAACATGGGTGGGTTGATGTAGGAGAACCTGTGATGTGCTCCTTTCCTTATATCACCTGTGATTGACAACCACCTATTAACTAGCACTCACAACACTGCTTTTCATACAATGTTCTAACTCCCTTATAAACTTACTCCTCAGTCGTATGTCCCGCATTACTTTGAATATGCATCCTCAGTTTAGTGTACTGAATGCATTTTTAATATCAAATATATTCTACTGTTTTTTTCACATCAAAAATGATTAGTGTCTCCCATCTTCTTCTCCGTCTCTGTTAATAAAATCTACCAGTAGACTTCTCAATCAACTGACCTTTGCAAAACCAACTGTCCAGGCAAGATAATCTCTGGGAGTACCTTCTTAAGTCTAACAAACAAAACTCTGGCATATATATTGGGATCTACTTTTGTTAGAAATATTATCTATAACTGGATGGATCACTCATGGCCTCTTATCTACTGAGCAGCACTCTTTCCTCCATAGAGGAGGTACCAGGTTATCAGCCATAACCACTTGGTGGCCTTACCTACTTTTAAGTTTCTGATGACTGTTACAACTTCTTTCTTAGATATACCCATATCTAATACATCCCACCAACACTTGGTCAACCTCATACTTTCCAACCAATTCCCTCCATCGTCAACTGTCTTCCTGCTATCTTAGTTTTGAGTTTGCTACATATATTTGTATTAATCTCTGTGAAGATCTCCAGTTTCTCCCTTCTTGTCATCTTTCATCAGAACTGATACTGCAAAACTGTCCTCCCTTTGATTTTTAGTCTCCTAGCTAAAATTATTACTTCATCTTAACTTAGCATATAATGAATTTAAACAATGGATCTTCTCTTTTTGGCCAGTCTCCCACTATCCCTTCATATGCCATAATCCTCTTGTTATATGAAATCTCACTCCTGAGTGTCCTCTTTCCTTTTTCTCCTTCACAACCTGTTCTCACTATTAACCATACTAATGACAGGATGAGCTATCACAGGCCTAAGCAGAGTAATGCAGACTTGTATTTGCCCTGTATAAACCCAACACTAAAACTGTATCACAGTACAAAATAAATTAAATCCTAGATTAGCCAATGAGAATTGAGACTGAACAGTAGCATCTAGTGCTGCATTGTAATAAATGCGTTCTTCTCATCAAGTAGATTAGTAGCAGCACTTGTCTTCGTACCACTATGTACTTAAAAATATGACCACCATTTTCTCCCTGTCGTTATTGAGAAGAAATCAATGATGTGAATCTTCAAGTAGCACACTATGCCATTTTTCATTATCCCAGGGATTATTGTTTAAAATCTGATGTGCAGAGCTCTTTCTACTTCTTAAAGATTCTCCTAGTTAATAAACTTAATTAGATGAACACAATAATGAACATTTCTTAAGAAATTTCAGCTTCACAAAAATAAATAACTGAACTAACAAATGAACAAATAACTAAAAACTGCACACTTGCAATATCCAAAAACAACTAGAAACAATGCCTTTTCTTAGCCTACAATACTTAAGTGAGCAATATTCCATTTCTATCCACACTTAGAAAAATTGACGGTGTTGCCATCACTGTAGCCTTAGCCAGTAAACTGGCCTCAGCTAGCTTTGAATATGAAAGGTGAGAATGCTTAACAACATTCTGGTAAATTTAAAACAATTGCTGAAAATGTAGATTCAAATCCACTAGACCCCTACATGCCAAGTGATTTGCTAATGGGTGTTATGACAGCAAGTAAACTATCTTTTACTCATCTATACCAACAGCTTATTTATTTTCAGTTACACATTTAGCCAGACATACTAAACAGCAAGAAAGTATTGTGGTGAATCTGTTCAATACAGTGACATCCATCCTCGTGAAGTTTAGCACTGATATGCTCAAAATGGACTATCAATGAAAAGCAAGAAACAAAACATTGTCAGAATAAACAGCATCTTTTAGAAAGTTAAAACATATATGATATTCCTTTTTAAAATAATTGCATGTATGATAGCAATAAGTCACGTATGGTCTGAGGGAAATGCAGATTAACCAAAGCTGGGTTTAGTCAATCACTAGGAACTTCCCCTTGTGACCAAACTGCACTAGCTATGGAAAAGCCTTGCATTACACATTCCTAAACATGATTTATTGCTAAACTAATGAAAAGACATAGGAACAATCAGCAAATTAAAATGATAAGCTAATTCTTTGTGTGTGTGCACACATGTATATTGATATATGGTTTAATACCACTACCTCAATATCAGCAAGGTCGAATCTAGCTACACTGAGAATGAAATAAAGAAACCTGCAGCACTGAAAACATGAAAAATACTGAATAACCAAATTTGTCCCCTGCAGTACCCATGTTAGCACTTGTTCCTTGGTCCTGAGTGGTACAGAGTTTCAGGATTCAATACTTTCCCATTATTTTAGCAAGCTTCTTTGCTGAATTTAATTTTGCTGACATCAAGGTACTGATACTGAACTCTCTCTCTCTCTCTCAATATATATATATATATATATATATATATATATCAAACCCTGCATATGGGATATATAAGAGCATGGTACTCCAAAATAGCAAAAAAAGATGTTGATTAAAAATTACAATTCCCAACCCCTGTAAATATTTTTTTAGTTACCTTCAAGTTCATTACAGAAAGGGTGAAAGTATTTAGGAAAGCAATCCCAACATCTCCAAGGGCAAAAATATGGGAAAGTCATGACAGCTGTTAAAAAACTTCAGGGATTACAATCCTGAGTTGATATTTTTCACGTAGGTGTGTTTTTGTGTGTGTGTATGTGTGTGTGTGTGTGTGTGTGTGTGTGTGTGTGTGTGTGTGTGTGTGTGTGTGTGTGTGTGTGTACGTAGATGTCTAATTTACAACCATTTGCTCAGAATGCCCAGGCTTAAATTATAATTGTTGTAACACAATAAATTCAGCTGTTTTTTTTTTTTTTTTTTTTTTTTTTTTATGTTCTGCTACACACTTCACAATGAAGCAAGATTGTGACACTTACCTGAAAGCAACTTTTGGTTAGTCTAAAGTTGGTGCACTTTGGAAAAATAGCAGGATAGACATTACTTTGACTGACAGTGATTGAGTATCTTGGAGAAAGAGTGAGACACCTATTAAATTACCCACCAATGACTAATTACATCAGAGATAAATTGGGGCTGCCATAATATTTCCTGCCAATGACTGCTCTTTCTCCAAGGTGCAGAGACTGCACAGGAAGAATAGTAAGTAATAATAAAGTAAGCGTGTGTGGATGGGTGATGACCCTACATGAGGATGCAGGGGGTTTGCCAGTCTGTAAAACTTACTTTTAGCAGTATAAGGATTGCCTGTAAAGTGACAAGCTTAGGTACGTGCATTTACCAAAATGTGTATATTGAAGCTGTCATTTATGAGCAGCCATCATTGAGCCTACACGGTGCAAGCCCTGATGAGCAGCCATCACTGAGCCTACATGGTGCAAGCCTTGATGAGCAGCCATCACTGAGCCTACATGGTGCAAGCCCTGATGAGTTCAGGAAACACAGCGGATCAAATGTAAGCAAATATTACCTTATTTTGCTTTTGCCTCTTTGAACATTTTAAAGTGGAACCTGTGTGTTGAGAGACAGCCTTACAAGACTATCTGCAAATATATAGAGCTGAGTATATTTTTCTGTATTATTCTGTATTATAGAGCTAAAGTGTTGCTTAGATATCTGTTGTCTTACTGTTCTGCAAATATACAGAGATCAGTATATATTTTTTTGGATTTATAATTTGCACTCTGATTCCTCACATCTCTGTTGAAACTGCCCCCCCCCTGTTCTTGGTTGTAGTTTAAATTTTGTGGCTTTTGCAGTGCCAGCCCCACTGTAGATTTGATCTAGGACACTCCCCCAGTCCCATCTCTTTACTGCATTTTACCTAATAAACCCTTTCTGCACTTGCTTTTAGTCCTTTTTAATTTAATTACATTTTTTCAAACTGTGTGTGGACTAATACTGCTACATACTCAAGTGTGCCAGCTTGCACTGCATGTGAATTGTTTTTACTACTGTTTTTGCTACTTTTCTGAAAAAAAAAAATAATTATCTGCTTTTACTGTATTTGTGTTTCTTCCTACTTTATTTTGCTTTTGTGTCATCTTAAAAGTACTCAATTCTATTTATTACTGCTTGGTGTAACTCATTCTAAGCCTTTTAGTTTAAGCACTTGGGCTTCAGACCAGTTGTTTTACATTAGGAAGGTTTGTGGCCTGTACTGTGGTGGCAAGACAGGTAGCTTACATCCTTCTAAGTTGGGAACTGCTGATTGAGAGCTCAGTGTCTGTTATTCTAAAAGTGTATTAATTCTGGTTTAAGCACTTGGGCTTCAGGCCAGTTGTTTTACATTAAGAAGGTTTGTGGTCTGCACTGTAGTGGCAGAACAGGTAGCTTACATCCTTCTAAGTTGGGAACTGTTGATTGAGGGCTCAGTGTCTGTTATTCTAAAAGTGTATTAATTCTGGTTTAAGCACTTGGGCTTCAGGCCAGTTATTTTACATTAAAAGGGTTTGTGGTCTGCACTCTTGTGGGAGGAGAGGCTGGACTCTGCCCTTCTGAGCTGGGAATTTCTGGTTAAAGGCTTATAGTGCCTGCATATTTGAACTGCTTCTTACTGAAATTGGTACACCTTGTTTGCTGTAGCATAGACTAGATCCAGGCCTGCTGAATCTAGCTTTGTTTGTATAACTTGAGCACTAATCCAGGCATTCTTTAAAGTATTCAATTGTATTTATTGCTGCTTGGTAGTAACTTGATTAAAGTGTAGCTATCATTCTAAGTCTTTTGGATTAAGCACTTGGGCTTCAGACCAGTTGTTTTACATTAGGAAGGTTTGTGGCCTGCACTGTGGTGGCAGGACAGGTAGCTTACATCCTTCTAAGTTGTAAACTGCTGATTGAGGGCTCAGTGTCTGTTATTCTACAAGTGTATTAGTTCTGGTTTAAGCACTTGTACTTCAGGCTAGTTATTTTACATTAAGAAGGTTCGTGGTCTGCACTCTTCTGGGAGGAGAGGCTGGACTCTGCCCTTCTGAGCTGGGAATTTCTGGTTAAAGGCTTATAGTGCCTGCATATTTGAACTGTTTCTTACTGAAATCGGTACACCTTGTTTGCTGTAGCATAGACTAGATCCAGGCCTGCTGAATCTAGCTTTATTTGTATTCTTGTTGTTTGTTTGCTTGTTATTTCCCTAAAACGCTAATTCCACTTAAAATGCGGCTTTTCAGCGCTTCTGTGGATCCCTAGTGATATCTGCATTGCTTACTGTACTTATTTCCTTGTTTCACTTGAAAGAAAGTTACTGTTTGTCATTTTTACATTTAAGTTACCTGTAACACATTGCATTTAAGTTACCTGGCCCTTGCTCACTAAAGCAATTATATAAGTCAGCACTAAAATATTAAAAGCACTACACCCTCACAAACTTCCCTTGAGTACCTCGTTCCCCATTGGCCCTTTTTTTTCAATTATAAAGGAATTCCCAGTACTATTCTAGCATATCCAAAGGTCAGTTGTCAATCTCCTCTCCGGTCCAGCTGATGAATCTGGGAATCTTGAAGCAATGTTACAACTGCCTCATGTACACAGACAACCCTCTCCTCCTCCCAACAAATTCCAACACATGTGAGAGATGCAACCATATTGCCATACTGGAGGCTATGCTCTCTCAACTCAGTACTGGCGAAACCAGTCAGGAGGAGAAGGAAACCACACTCACTACAATTCCAGTCTCACATAGACCTACCACGACAGCAAACCAAACACATAAACACACAAAACATACTCGGAGGCTCTAAATAAAAATCTGCCTAAGCAGCAGAGACCTCCAAAGCAGACACCCAAGCAACCACTACCCCAAAACAAAACACATGCAACACATAGCTCACAAAGCCAGTGTGCCGAACAGTCACAGCCCTTAAGGCTAAACAACACACCTGATACACTTGTAATAGGTGACTCTATCGTCAGGCACACTGACGTCCCACTCACCAGGCTGAATAAGGAGAAGGTCACGGTGAGCTGCCTGTCGGGCGCTAGGATCCGCCACATAACACAAGCACTCAGGTCACTCCAAGGCAAGTACAAATATGACTCAGTCATTGTCCATGCTGGTGTGAATGACCTGAGATGTACCTCCCTGGACTACATGAAAAGAGACATAGAGGAGCTCTCTGAGCATGTAGCCCAGGCTGGTATGACCCTGACCTTGAGTAGCATCTTACCCTCACCAAGAATGATGCCACAATATGAAGACAAGATGATTAATTTTAACAATTGGCTTAAGTATTGGTGTCATTCAAAGGGGATCCAATGCCTGCCAGCCTGAGATGACCTGCTCGACAAGCCACGGTGCTTCGCTAGGGACGGCTTGCACCTGTCACCCCTGGGCTTTCGGATATTGGCAAAGGCTCTTGCTACCCCCATAGTGCCTTTTTTAGGCAAGGCTCAAAAGACAAACCCACCTCCATATGTATCACAAGGGATAATAAACTAAGAGTTATGCTATTCAATGCCAGAAGTCTAAACCTCAAGATGCACGCACTCGAAACTCCCCTTAGCATGGAGAACATCGCTATCTGTGCAGTAACAGAAACCTGGTTCAAGGCTCCCGAAAGCACCCCAGCACTACCAGGTTATACCTCATGCCATGCTTTTTGGCCCCAAAACCTGGACAGAACCACAAAAGGAGGGGGAGTATCAATATTCGTCAAAGATACCCACACCTCCAGGTTGGTGGCACAGCACGAAGCATCAGAGACTATCCATGTGCAACTAACAGTGGGTAAAACTGCCTTCCAGTTTATAGCCTGCTACAGACAACCCTCCCAAACCCAGGAACCCCACTCAGCCTTCCTGAGAATACTAGAAAATATGAAGGTCTCTCCAAACACCATTATATTGGGCGACTTCAACTACCCAAACATAGACTGGGAGCATTACTCTAGCTCCAACACCCTAGCCCAAAGGTTCCTAGAATTTATAAACTCAAATGCTATGGAACAACTTGTTACCACTCCCACAAGAGGGGAAAACATACTGGACCTGATCATCATCAACATGGGCACTCTATGCTCCAGACCAGAAGTGTATCCCTCACTGGTAAGATCAGACCATAAACTAATCTCACTGGATATTCACATCCTGACTCCACCCCCTGCCCTGAAAACCACAGTGAAAAACTTCTCTAAAGCAAATTTCACACTCCTCAAAACCGAGGTGGAATCCTTCAAAGCCCCTGGGCCTGTGGAAAATATGGCCAAGACCACAGAATCCTTTATAAACGCATTCTATGAACACCTTCAGGAATGCATGGATCATGCAATCCCAAATAAAACCAAGACCCAATCCTCCAAAGGCAGACGTCCTGTCTGGTGGACCCCAGCCACAAACAAACTATACAATAGAAGGAGGAAGCTACTACATGATAGAGCAAAATCCCAAAAAGGGAAGGCATCTCTGATCAGTATTAGCAAAAAAACTACGGGCACTCATAAAATCGTCTAAGGTCAGCTTCGAGAGAAAAATTGCACAGGACACTAAGGATAATCACAAGGCTTTCTTTAGTTATGTTAGGAACCTGGGTGGGAATTCCCAGATATGCTCAGAATTAGTCCAAAATGACAAAAAATACACCAAACCCACAGACATTGCCAACATCCTAGCTGACAGGTTGAGCACAAACTCCCCCCCTCCCCACCAAAAGGACAAATATCTATCCCAGCAGAGTGCTGCCCCCCTGACATCTCAGATGCTCAGGTAAGAGCTGCCCTCTCCAAAGCAAAAAACACAGCATCAATGGGACCAGATGGTGTCCCGGGCTGCGTCCTACATGAACTCCAAAAAGAGCTAAACCCAAACATAAAACTACTGTTCAATCTCAGCCTTACTGCAGGATATGTACCCAAAGATTGGCGTACAGCAACAGTGGTCCCTCTCCACAAAGTTGGTGCCTCAACGGATCCTGAAAACTATCGCCCCATAAGCCTGACTAGCTTGGTCTGCAAAGCTGTGGAAAGGATCATCATGGACCTCATAAATAAAGATATTGGGGACCTACAGACACTGGATCCTACCCAGTTTGGCTTTGTTAAGTGCAGATCCTGCCTCTTAAACTTGGTTGATTTCTTTGAAACAGTCACCAAGGCCATTGACGAGGGGAAGGTGGTCCACACAGCCTACCTGGACCTCGCAAAAGCCTTCGATACAATACCCCACTCGAGCATTATAGATAAGCTCACCAGCTTAAATATAAACCCCTATATCACTAGATGGGCTGCAAACTGGCTCAAGGACAGAACCCACATGGTTAGAATTGCTGGAGCCATGTCAGACTCCAAACCAGTTACAAGTGGTGTCCCACAAGGCATATATATTTCTCGGAGGTACAGGCCAACACGGAAGGACTGTGGCTGACCAAGTTCGCAGATGACTGCAAACTGGGCGCCATAATCAACTCTCCAGCCGACACAAGCATCCTCCAAAAGGGCCTCATAGAAACAGACAACTGGTGCCAGAGCCATGGCCTCAAGCTAAACACCAAAAAGTGTATAGTCACCCCCTTTGGCAAAAACAAAGTGCCCACAAATTACCACATAGGTGGTAATCCATTAAGTACAGAAGAAGGAATTAGGGACCTGGGGACCCAAGTTGATAGCAATCTCTCATTTGACAACCACGTGGCCAAAGTGGTTAGAAAAACATTTTATATAGCCCACCTAATCATGAAGGGATTCACATCTAGATCAGGGGAGGTCATCGTGCCTCTTTACTCATCCCTCATCAGGCCCATAATTGAGTATAATGCCCCTTTTGGGATGTACCTTACCAGACACCTGCAGCAACTGGAAAGACCCCAAAAGTACCTCACCAAAAGGATCAAAGGGCTCAAACAGATGCCATATGCTGCCCAGTTAAAGAAACTCCAGCTCTACTCAGTGGCATACCACCTGCTCAGAGGCGATCTGTGCCTGACGTATAAAGCCATGTCCAACCCTTAATTAATGGGCATGCTGCACCTCAGAAAATCCAAATCCCATCGAGCTATGTGCTTGAGAGACTAGAACCTCAGCACTGAAATAAATAGGACATGCTGGCAGGACAGATTCATAACCCAGAGGCTCCCTTCAACTAATAAAATCCCAGTCCAGGTTAGGCAGAATCCCTCATTGACTCTCTTCAAGAGGAATCTTGATGAGTGGATGGGAGATTGTAGGTTTACCCCGGGTATCACTTCTGTGTCACTGTTAGGCAGAGGCACAGTATACTAACCTTGAAAAAGGGCATAGCAAAATTAATTTAAAATGGGTGGCGAAAGCCAAACACACTCTGGCTAGGCTTATAAATGCCCTAGGGCAGATAGCCTAGTATGAACCTATGAACCTATATATATATATATATATATATATATATGTATATATATATATATATATATATATATATATATATATATATACACACACACACACACACACACACACACACACACACACACACACACACACACACACCCATAAAAAGTTCCAGGCAAGAAATGTTTTATATAGGGGGTTGAAATTTATTCCAATGTCTCTTCCCAGAATGTATGAGTTAAAGGGGAAATATTTAATTTTGTTTGCAAGTTACATTTAATAGATTTCTATGCAAATCAAACAAAAATTTTAGAAGCAGATGTGAACAAAGCAAGTTTTGTAGATTTTGCAAGTAATAAGAAAGTTTTTTTCTTGTAATTCTGGCTTAGAATGGAATGCTTATGGTAACTTTGATGCTAATGGTGTTTCTTACAAAAATAAATGTATGCCTCCTTTCAAGTGTGATAAAACTGAAATGTTGCATCATATGTTAAATTATGCGATAGAGCAAGAGTGCAATACATTTTTAGAAGTGCAATTCAATATAATATGACACAAAAAGAATGGGTCATTTTACAAATTTTAAAGGAAAGAAAGGAACTCCTATTTAAGCCTGCAGACAAGGGGGACAGCTAGTAATAATGCATTACACACAATATATAAATATGTGTTTACAGCATCTAGAAAATGAGAAGATTTATGGTAAAGTAGGTTTCTTAACTTTTCAGGAGATGGTTAAGAATTATGAAGAATTAATAGATAAAGGGGTTAGACTAAATTATTTTAGTCATGAAGATGCTAAAAATAAGTTTTTAAATAAAAGAAGTGAGTTGACAAAAGTTTTTTTGTGTGCCTAAAATACTTAAAAGCATGGTTAGCCTTCCAGGTCGTCCCATTGTATCTGCCTGCAATTATGTAACCCATAATTTGGGATGTTTTTTGCATCAGTTTTTGTTAAAGAAGGTGGTAAGATTACCTTCATATATCAAAGACAGTTTTGATTTTCTGGATAAAGTAAAGAAAATAGTGTGGCAGAAGAACATGTTTTTATAGTGATAGATGTAGTCAGCCTATGCACTAGCATTAAAATTAGTGATGGCATCGATGCTATAGAATTTTTACTGGGGAAAAGCCCCAGTACACAGTATATTATAGAAGTGACATTGTTCTGTTTGGAAAATAATATATTTGAGTTTGATGGCTTTCTGTATCATCAGAAGTGTGGGACAGCTATGGAGGCAGCTTTTGCTCCCACATATGCTAATTTATTTATGGGTCTCTATGAAAAGTGTATAGGAGTGACATTTTTAGAAAACATGCTGTTCCTTTTTACAGAATGGTTTGATTTTTGTTTGCAAGTGGGGCTATGGGGAGGTGGAAAAGTTTCTTCATGAATTGCAAGTGAAGAGGTTTGAGATCAAATTTGATGGATTACAAAAAGGAAAGACAGTAAATTATCTGGATATTACAACAGAAGGGCAAGCAGATGGTAAACTTAAAACTAAAATATTTAGAAAAATGGGACAACCAAGCTTTATGTTGCATTGGAACTAGTTGTCACTCCCGCCACACACACTGTCTCTTCCATTCCTTATCGGGAATGGTGAGGGTTAAACGTTTGTGCAGTGACAGGAAGGAATGTGAGAAGGAAGTTCAAAATACAGCTAACATGTTTATAGCAAGGGGCTATGAGCCAGAGAAAGTATGGTTGGGGATATAATAAAGTAATGAACAAAACAGTGAATAAAGCACAGAACATATTAATGTAGAAAAAGAATGAAGAGGAAAAAGAAGGTGAGTTATATTTTGTATATAAGTATACTTATTTTTCTAACATTTTAGAGAAAACAGATATTATTGGGTCCTATAAACAGAAAGAAAAATCCTGCCTAAAAAATGTTAAACTATGCTTTTCATATAAAAGAGGCAGGAATCTTAAGGACATGTTAGTACATGGAAAATTTGAGAGAGCAAAACATATAGAAAATAATATAGTGAGATATTTAACTTTTCCATGTGACAATTGCACAGTATGCAAACACATCGTTGTTAGTTTTGAAAGCATCAATGGAAAACAATTTGATAGAAGAGGCAGCTTCACTTGCAATACAGAAAAAAAATATATAGTTTAAAATGTCCTTGTGTATTATTTTATAGTGGAGAAAGTAAGAGAAGTGTTGCTGCAAGATGTACTTTAAGGAACACCATAATGGGGAACCACAGGGGTTACAGGCAACTGTTTTGGAACAAGTAAATACTAAGTTTAGTACTGATGAAAAAAAATTAAGAAATATTTAAGAAGGAAGGAAGCAATATTTATTTTTAAATATGATACCATGTTTCCAAGAGGTTTGAATAGGGAATTCTCTTGGAAGCATTTAATGTAAGAAGGTTAAAAAGAATATTTAAAGTTAACCTTTTTAGTTGGCTTTTTTAGCGAATTATTAATTGGATGATTATTTTCTTGATTAAATGCATGTATTTAAGTGTATGCTTACCAGCTGAAAGATGTACTCTGAAAAGGCTTTTCTGAAAGCCGAGGCGCCATAGAAATGTTACTTGTTCTTAATGGTAAAAGAGTTTGAAGTTTTGCTGTTAATTTTTACTGCAAATGTAATTTTTTTATTTTAATAAATCAGTCTGTGTAGTATACTGAGTGAATTCATCTGGCCTGGAACTTGTGGTGTGAGGTTTGATTTGTTCTACAGTGTGGTGCTTCATTCATGGGTGAGTCTACCTTAGATCAACATCTATTTTGCTGACAAAATTTGATCAGCTAAACAGATGATTGACAGGTGTGTAAAACTGCACAATTCTCGGGTTAATGAAATATGCTCTTTCCCTGAGCTTTTGCACTCTCAGAGTTAGTATATTTAATTAGCAGGGGGTATGGCGGGGCTGTGTTTATTTATTTATTTATTTATTTATTTTTAGTTTGTATGTACCAAGTTTTTGCTTAATACATGTGCAGTAGGGTGTTGGTGTTGGCAAAGTCAAGTTTTTGTGGTCAATTTGTAAGCATTGATCTTTTGGTCATTCATTGTTTATCAGCAGACCCATATATATATATATATATATATATATATATATATATATATATATATATATATATATATATATATATATATACATGCAGCTAGATTGAGATATCTCTCTATTTAGCTATAAATGTACACACACACACACACACACACACACACACACACACACACACACACACACACACACACACACACACACACACACACACACACACACACACACACACACACACACACACACACAACATAATGAATGCTTACCCCAGTAAGTATACTGCATGCTATGTGGTTGTGTATACATGTCTGCACACAGCAATGGTGCTACCTTTGTTAGAGGGTGTGCTATGGTAGGGAGATAGAGTTTCTGTGTCAAAGTTAGGTAGCAGAGGCAATTCCCATGGCAATAAAATGCAGCTGCTTCTAGGTATAAATCGTGGCCACATCCTCTAGAGGGATTCAGATTCCTGAGCTCTTGATTTTGACAGGGTTTTGAAGAAAAGTATCTAGGAGGCTACGTGTGAAGGACAAAGATAGTCTGGAAAGTGTCCCTGGCTCAATCCCAGCAAAGTGGAAAACAGCAACAGTAATTTCCTTGCACAAATTGGGTCCATTAACCGACCCTGTGACCTATAGGCCCATAAAACTAACCAGCCGTATCTGTAACGCCATGGACAGAATCATCATGGACCTTATCAACAAAGACATAGGTGACCTTCAAACTCTTGATCCAACCCAATTTGGCTTCATTAAGGGTAAATCATGCTTATTAAATGTGGAGAGCTTCTTTGAGAATGCCACCAAAGCCCTGGATAAAGGCAAAACAGTACATACAGCCTATCCTGACTTAGCCAAGGCTTTTGACACAACCCTCCTCTCAGGCATCATTGAGAAACCCACCCAGCTGGGAATTAACCCATATGTTTCTAGCTGGGTAGCCAACTGGCTCACTGACAGAACGCATACAGTCAAAGTTGGGGATTCCACCTCTACCAGTAGACTACTTACCAGTGGTATACCACAAGGATCTGTGCTGGGCCCCCTACAGTTTAGAATCTATTTCTCAGGAGTCCAGGTGAAAATAAATAGCCTGTGGCTTACCAAGTTTGCCAGTGACTGCAAACTGGGTGCAATCACTGAGTCCCCTAATGATGCTGACATACTACAAAAAGGGGTTACACAGACAAATGATTGGTGCCAAAGCCTCAGATTTAAACTAAATAAAAAAAAATGGGTTATCATATCTTTTGGGAAAGGGAAAGTTCATGCAAATTACAATATTAACAGTAGCACCCTTATCTCAAGCACTGTGGTGAGAGTTTTGGGAACACAGGTTGATGGCAACCTTAACTTCGATCACCATGTGTCCACAGTGGTAAGGAAGACCTTTTATGTTGCACATCTCATAAGTAAGAGCATTGCATTCAGAGCTAAGGATAACTTCTCTGTACTCATCCCTCATCAGACTGCTAAATGAGTACAATGTTCCCTTCTGTATGTACCTCACCAGACACCTACAGCAGCTGGAAAGACCTCAGAGTTTTCTCACCAAGGCAATTCAAGGCCTTCAACACATGACCTACATGGACAGACTGAAGACCCTGACACTATACTTTGTATCCTATATGCTGCTGAGAGGCGTGCCTGGCCTACAGAGCAGTCTCAGACCCTGCCCTAATGGAGATGCTGCACATCTGCAAGTCAAATGGCACAAGATTCACTCAGCCTAGGGATTTTAACCTAGTCTGCGATATTAACAGGACATGCTGGAGAGAAAGATATGTCTCCCAGAGATTGCCACCCTCTGGAACAAACTCCCAATTCATGTAAAACAGCAATCCTCAATGACCCTATTTAAGCATAACTTAGACAACTGTATAGGAGACTGTAAATTTACCCCATGGGGTCACATATGTCCCTTTCAGATAAGGGCAGTTAGTGCTAGTCATAGACTCATGCTGCAAATATAGACCATACAACATGGTCAATAAAGGAACAAGAGTATAAGATGGCTAGGCTTATAAAGGCCCTAGGGCCAATAGCCTAGTAACCTCCTATGAACCTATAAACCTATGAAAAGGGATAGGAGCCATTGTCCTGCCAAGGAAAAACAAATGGAAAAGTACTATTGATTACTCTGGCCATTGCTAGAAAAAAAATGAAAATAAATACAATGGAATACTGAAAATGATCTGCCTTGAACTGAACTTTGAAACATTTTGGTTACTTCTCATCAATTTTGCAAGAAATGACTTAGATATGTTCACCCCTGTAAATAAATCTTACCCTAAATCAGAAAACATGGTCTAGAGACTGTTTTTTGTTGCTGCAAATTTTGACATATGCATGTACACACACATGCATTCATGCACACACAAACATACACACACATCACATATTAAGGTTCAAATTTTTTGGTTAGTTTTTATAAGAATGCTTATGTAAACAGTTAAATAAAATTATGAGTTTAAATTCCATGGTAACAAGTTAGAGAACATGGCTTCAAACCAACATTCCAGAATCCTTTTTGTTGCTTTAAGAAATGTTTCAATCTACAGCAGAATATCAGTGAAAGTTTATGCCTTTGCAAATAAAGAACATTGGTACTCCAGTTATTTTAATAAGTTGCTAATAAATCTTAAATTCTGAGTGATGCAAAATTGTTTCTAAAAAGTTGTAGGCAGCAAAATTATCTCAGAAGTCATAACGCAATGTCATGTATGAGAACTTATTCTTCAACATAGCACTATAATTTACTTAAATTTGGCCATATAAAAGCCCCATAGGCATACCATCATGTAAATAAATAGTCCTGCAGTACAGACTGCAGGGGGGGGGGGTGCCACCTTTAATTTTTTTTACACGAGTTAGAATTCAGAATGACTAGTGCAAGATATTAACCAAAAATGGCCAGTGAGTGGTGGTGTGCAGAGTCGGGCCCAGTCATAGATACTGGTAAAACAGTCTTGCAACCCATCAAAATTGCACACTTGGCATCATATGCTAATCACCATATAATGATATAGAAATAAGCAACATTATGATAATAATCTTGATTGTGAATATAAATACAGGTAAATAATATGGCATGGCCATTTGGAATGATGATTGTTATGATAGCTTGATACATTGCTTATGTTGTACATTTTATGCTGACTCTATTTCTTACATTGTAAAACAGAACTATTCATTGTTCATATTGTAAATAAGTCAGCTGTAATTTACAATATATGTATTTTATGTATTATCATATTTAAGATTATAATTAATATTTTTATTGTTTTGTTAATGTGGAGCTTTTCTCTCCAGACCTCTGCTGAAAACAGGTATTTATCCCAGTTGGACTTTCCTGATAAACAAATAAAAATAAATAAATAAAATAAATAAATACATTTAGACACAATATGCAAGGATGAAATCGATAGGACAAAATAATGAAATATTTTCTTATGTCTTTACCTGCCTCAACTCAATGAAGAAGGATTGCAATGGCCTAAATAATGTATTACTACTGAGGAAATAATACAAATCATTAATAGCCTTCCAAATGGGAAAAAATCAGGGCCTCAGAGACTCTCAGTATGTTTTGTAAGTCATTTTAATCACTCTTGGTAAAAACGAAAGAAGGAAAGAAATTGTGTTCAACTACACCCAGTGCAGTCCTGATAGCACTCTTACCTAAAACTGATAAGGCAGGGGAATTACTCCCCATCAGATTTCAGACCTACTTCCTTATTCCATCTGGAAACAAAAATATTTTCTAAGCTATTTGCAAAATGTCTCAAAAAGTAATGGATAAATTAGTACATCAAACACAACAAGGCTTTATTAAATGGAGACTATGGGGACCTGATCTGCTACACTTATGCTTAAAGATGATGCAGAAGTGCCATTCGAAACATGCCAATAGTCCAGTGGCCACACTGTTTGTAGACTAACAAAAGGAATTTGACATTGTATACTGGTCATTCCTATGGGAGGCCATCATAGTTTATAGCATCAAAGGACCCCTTCTCAGAAGCATACAAAATCATGTACAAGGAACTTTTGGCAGGGGTTATTACAAATAGGATATCATCCAATCCATTTTTTTTATTAAACAGTGGTACAAGATAGTGTTGCCCTCTGTCCCTTATGCTTTTTATGCTGGCATTGAAACTTCTGCAATCTTTTCAAGACAACAGGGTAGTCAAGTGGGTATTCCAGTATCAACATCCATAACATATAACTCGGCATAGTTTGCACATGTCATTGCAATTCGGATGATACATCCTGAGAAAAATATATCTCAAGTGCTAGACTCTTTCAAAAAGTTTGAGAAGATTTCTGGACTAGCACTTAATCATAAACAACTACAGTTTTTCCTGTAAATGACAAATGCAATAAAAATATCTTTATAAATAGGTGTGCTTTTTTTTTTTTACCCATAGCTTATAAATTCTCTTATATGGTCAGACCAATTCACTACAATTTTTCTTAGATAGTTGATGATAATGTTAAACCAACCATCTTTGGAAGAGATAAGAGGAGCAATTCAAACATTAATTTTTTATTTATTTATTTTGCATTTGTTGACCGGGTTAGTCCAACTGAGCTTTTGGCTCGTTTTCAGTGGAGACCCGAGGAGAAAAGCTCCACAGTGAGTTAATAAATTTTACAAACAACAGATAAGAAATCATATTTGCAGTAAGACAAACTCATCAAAATGACATTTACAATAATCCAATACAGAAAAAAAATACTCAGGTACAATGTCATCAAGGAATAATGCATTTATAATTCCTGTTTGGTTATATACAGTATAAGTACAAGGAATAGCAATGGGAAAGATGTGTTAATACAGTGGGACAGAGGGGTAGAAGTTGATTAAGATAGATAGGGGAGGAGAGGAAGAGGAGGAAGAAGGAATAGAAGGGAAAAATATAGAGATATATAAGAAAGAGAGGGATGATAGAGGGGGAGGTATATGAAAATGCAGGTTGATAGTAGGGGGAGGTATAAGAAATAGGGAATAGGGTAGTTTCAGGGAGGATGACTACCCTAGTGGATAAGCATCCACCATGCCTAAAGGAGAAGAGTTCTGAGCTCTGGAAGTTGGATCAGTCATCAGGCCTTCTACACCTGAAGCTCCAGTAGGACTATTTAACAGTGATCTTCTCAAATATCTACTACTGTAAGTTTTTACAACATTTTTATTTCCTATTTCTTACCTTTTGTTAATATAAATAAGGGAACACATATGAAATCCCAGATTATTGGTGGTATTTGTAAAAACAATCCATTTAAATGTTTTCAGTTTTAATTTTAATTAAGCATGTATTAACCAGGTAAGTGAAATAATCATCAAGGACTCTTTTCAGCCGTGGGCAACATTACAAGAGCAAGAGTTATTGCAATATATGCAAGCATTTTAGATTAGTTAATTATTTTGCATGTTCTACAGAAGTGGTAGGAAAGAGAAAACTAGGGAAAAAAAACATTACTTACATGGGAAGAACATGCAAACGCTGTCAATGACTGCAGATTAGGACTAAACCCCAGACAGTGGAGCAGTGAGGCAGAGATCTTTTTTCCCTCTTTATGCACAAGGCTTGCTATCAGCTGGCCATTAGCTGCCACTGGGTCCACTGGACATGATACTTACCACACCTGTGTAATTCATCACTCCCTAACAATATTCTGAAAATAGTTCATTTCCCTGGGAAGCAAATTCTCCAAGAATAGTGAGAAAAAACTATTCATACCCACTAGTAAAAGCAGACAAGGACTCCATGACTTCTAAGCATATAGCAGCACAACACTAATGCATCCCATTTTGTTAATTCCAGACATGAAAGTTAATCATCATTCAATACAACCAAAATGCCTAGGGGGGCAAAAACGAAGTATGGGATCCCAGTGGGATAGAAGGAAAAATCAGAAAGGATCTTAAAGTATTAAACACTAGATTTTCACAACTGGGTATATGAGAGAACATATGGAACTCTAAAATATATAAAACTGAATAGATGATAAAACCATTTACTTGGAGTCACTGATAAATAAAGGATTTATCTACTGGCATGACCTTATAGGCACTTTGGGAGGCTTTTCTCCTCCTTTCAACAGTGGATCTCAATTAAAACAGAATATCCTATACAGTTCTAACAATATTTACAGTTAAAGTATTTATATGGTAAACAAGACGAGCAATTTAATAGATAATTTTCTCAGTTGTGCAAAACACAGTATGCACACATTTATTTTAGAAGCAAAAGCATTTATGCTACACATGTTTTATTCAAGAACACCAGACCTTTCTAGGGCCTGTCAAAAATAAGTGAAATGACACCTTGATGGAGAAGGTGTCTGATATAGAATTAAGTGGCATATTTACCCATTTTCATATGCACCATCACTAGCCTTTACTAGATTTCTGCAGAATACAACTTGCTCTTTAGTGAAGAAGAAAATAATGACCAACAATAATTGTTGGAGATGGGAACCCCTGAAGCAGATTACATATATATGGTATGGACTTGCTGGTGCAATGCTGAGGTATAGGCAGAACTCATGGATGCAGCCTCATATGCAGTGAATAAGTAGATAAAGTCTGTTTGTCTCCCCATTACAGAAGAAACATATTTGAGAAATGTTATTCTAGCATTTATATCAATTATTTTCAAACAGTGGAAAGAAAAAAATTCAGAGATAGCTGAAATTCTGCACATATATGTATATAAATAATGTTATTGTGACAAGAATATAGAAAGGTAGCCACTGCTGTAAAACTGAAACTAATGACCACTAAAATCACCACATTTAGTCTTTAGGAACCAATCATTTACAGCAAACGTACCCATCACAAAAGTCCTATGTAAACCAAAAAACACTTGGTATAATAATAAAAGAATTTTATTGCAGTTAACTTCACCATGTTTAATGTTACAAGGGACTTTTTCAACTTTACCAAATTTGTGGTTGCCTAACACCTTCTCATAGTGACTTCTGCTGTTATTTTATTGATGAAGTCTGGGGGATACCCCCATCTAAGAACATGTTCAAAATTTTCAGCTTTTCCCCTTGAAACATTTGATTGCCCAAAAACATTCTGGAAAGTCTAATTCGTTGCACCTAAACCATACTTTTTTTCTGTGTGAATGGGTGACCACTTTTGAAGTACAAGAAGGAATTACAATATATAGGTTTCCTATATATGTTCGATGAAAAACCCTGACCAACCTTAGTTATGCTTATATCTAAATAGCTAACAAAGTTGGGGGATAGGTACTGTATATGTAAATTTGAAAAAGTCAATAATCCGATTAATATAAGTAATGAAAGGTATAATCTCATTAATATCATCCTTCCTAAGCAATTATTCTAGCAGTGGAAGCAGTGATGCAATAAATGACGTACTTATGAAAGCAGACTGACATACTAGCCTCAATAACTCATAAAAGACATAATAATGTCAGTAAAT
Source organism: Protopterus annectens (assembly GCF_019279795.1). Classification (NCBI taxonomy): domain Eukaryota; kingdom Metazoa; phylum Chordata; order Ceratodontiformes; family Protopteridae; genus Protopterus; species Protopterus annectens. The sequence continues at coordinate 451,404,849 of NC_056741.1, read as the reverse complement.
TATATGATGATATTAACTTCTACATATATGAACATATACAGGTAAGACATGAATATACATGTAAATCTCTGAAAAAACTCTCACATTAAGAAGATATAGAAAAGAAAAAGAAATGCTAGTTAATTTTCAAAATTTACCCTAGTCATAGGAACAAATCTAAATTAAATAAAATACAGAAATAACTTACTCTTCTTATCAAATCTTCTATCTTTAGCTATAAACTTAGACTGCTGTTAAAAGTTGAAGGTAATAATAAAGTATTTTAATTATATCAGAAAACTGAAAATAAATTAATGTAATATAGAATAAATAAACAAGGAAGCGATATACCAATCATGGAATATATTGAATGTACCAGCGGAAAAAAAGTGCCACCTTTACAATAAGCAAATCAATATGTCAGATTACTATACAAAGAGAGATATCCCTTATGTAACTACATACATGATAGGTGTTTCAAAAGTAAGAGATTCATGGGATCAGACAACGTTTTCAAATGTTATGTACTTGCTATTATTGGTTCATAGGTTAGTACTAGGCTAACTGCCCTTTTGGGCCATTTTAAGTCTAGTTAATTATCCCATTTGAGAATCAAACCCTGTGCTTTTTGTCTGCAAGGCAAACATTTTAACCACTATGCCAACCCAAAACCTAGTATCAAATTCTGTACCTTGTGTCTATGACGTAAACACCTTAACCATTATGACAACCCCCAACCACAAAAATACTAAGTTATCAGTCTGCATATTATTAGCTATTAGCTAGTAACTGGAAGGCAGAATCAATCCATATATCTTGCATTTGTAAGGTTAAGACCTTAACTATTATACCAACCTTCCACTTATATACGTATGACTGTGGATTGTCCTCTTCAGTCACTAGGACTAAAATGGCAGATTTCATTGTACTTAGCACTTTTCTAACCTTCAGTTCCTCCACTTTATCCATAATCTAATGTTTGTTGCCATCTTCTTTCATATCTGGTATTTGCCACTCAAATCAGTGCAGAGAATGCCTAATACTACTGATGGGATTCCTCCCCCTTTTGCCAGGTTGGAGGAAGATACACAAGGATGTTCAGAAGGATGAACCATGGCCATTCAGATCAGTCGATATTGTATATGCATAAATTTTAAATCTGACATGGTCTGTTTCATCCTCCTCTATTGCTAGGACACAGTGTCTAGCAACTAATGTAGGTGGCCTCCTGAAAATATATCCCCAAATAACGGTGGTGCCAAAGGAGGTCCAAGATCTGGATAACACAGCCAGTTTGTAATTCCTTGTAATTACACTTAGAGAAGACAAAGTTACAGCTGCAGGTAAATCAATAATAGAAGCATTCTTTAAAACTAGCCTGTGATGTAGATACAGATCTCAGAATGAGCTCCTGGTTCTAAAGATAACAGTTTGCCATTCTTATCATTATAAAACTGAATGCAGTCAGTGAGCATCTAATCATAGTGGAATTGAAAACATTCATATGCAATTTCTAAAAGCATAAAAAAAAACAATTGTAAATCCTTCCTATAGCCCTGTTGAGTCAAAAGTATAACTGCCTGTCTACAGCCATGCAGTGTAATAAATATTGTCCCTTGTTAGCATAGTTAGGAAATGCTAGAAAATTAATTAATATTTGCCTCTGTGACTACTTTAGGTACAATGGAGGAATTAATGTACATGACCATCATGGTCTCGTGAAAAATCATTTATGAAAAATCAATGCATAAAGCCTGCAGTTTAGAAATCGTTTTCACTGAGTAAGAGCTACTAAGAAAAAGATTATTCCAGAAAAGAAACTACAGATCTGCTATAGTTGTTAGATCAAATGAAAGCAAGCTGAGCTTCTCTGTGAAATGAAATAGAGTTCCCATGTAGGAAAAGGCTCACTAAGCAGAGGCTTGATGAGGAAGAATTTTGGAAGCCATGATGGAAAGTCTACACAGTCCCCTGGTGGAATTTTATGGAAGCATAACCCAGTTAATTAAAAAATGTACAGGTAATCAAAGACTAGACTAAATGGAGCAGAAATGAGGTCCACCATTTTAAAGCCCAATATGAGAAATTTGTCCACCTGCTTTTGTACATTTTCCTTTTGTTGGGCTTATTGGCAGAAATATTGATCTGAACAACCCTGTCAAGGTAAGTTGAATAGTAGAGCATCATAGTAATGAGAGAAAATAAATGTTAAATTGAAGGCATGAAGGTCCAGGGAATGTTTGCTAGACAGTTAAGTTAGTAGGCTCCTCAAAGGTTTTAATCTGAGACGTCTCTGCAAAAGATGACTCCAGAGCAAGGGGAGCCACACTTGTCATTACCAGAACAAGGCTATGAAAATTACCTCGGCCCTGCTCAACTTTGATTTCTGTACTGACTTAGAATCATGGGGAACAGAGGAAAAAATGTATAGAAAACCTGAAGACCAATCCCAGACAAAAAGGCATCTTTGGTCTGCTGTCCCAAATGGGAAATAGGGAAAAGAAGTTCCTACACTTGGTGTTGCTTAGAGAGGCAAACAGGTCACACTAAGTCTCCTCCCAGTGGTAGAATTGAGATTTCACCACCATATAGCTGCAAGACTATCTGGACCTGTCTGACTGGGAGCTGGCTTCTCCAGGAATGTCAACAATTGCTAACAAGGGATCTGATGATAGGATCAATTTCATTACCCTCAAACAGCTCAACAAAGGGGATTAGAATGAGTCTGTCTCTGCTTTTTGATATACAAAATTACTATCTTGGAAACCCCACTTTGAAAAAGATAATCCTGGAATGTCTATAGGGTGATAAGAGCTGCCCTAATATCCAGGGCACTAATATGCAGACGGACCTTGGTCTGTGGCTGGACATCTTGGATCATCTAGTTTTGACAATGCCCCAACATAGGGCTGAAGCATCTGTGATGATAGTCACTTGAGGGCTGAGAGGTTGGAAAGTGCTGCCCAGGGGAAGGTTGGTGTCAATCAGCCATCATTTTTGGTATATGTGACATGTCTCAGAGATATCTGATATAGTACGACATCAGACCTGAGCACTAGTTCCACTGAGACTCCAACACCCACTGGATGATCCTCATATGATTGCTTGCCAGGGAAATAAGAGATACCGTGGCTGCCTGGAGCCATAGTAGCCTGAGCCACATGGCTTCCAACATATATCTGGATTGGTAAATCTTGGCCACAGCCTGTAAAATAGGTGCAAGTCTTTCTGGTAGAAGACTGATTTGAAAAGAAGGGTGAACATCTAATAAATTTGTGAGATTGCAATGGCTCCATCCGAGACTTTGCGAGGTTTATTGTAATCCCTAATGTGTTGAATAGCTGGAGTAATTAACCTTTAGCTATAATCAACATCTCTAGGTTAGAATGGCAAGAAGCCAATCATCCAGTTACAGGAAAACCTGGACACCCTGTAACCTTTGGTTCACTGCAATCATTGCTATACACTTAGTGAATATGCTGGAGGTGGAGGATCTTCAAAATGGAAGATCCTAGACTTGACAGTGATTAGCTCCTACACAGAAGCAGAGGAACCTCTTCAACTCCTAAATAATGCTGATATGCAGGGACAGTATTGAAGATCTGAAGACCACACACAATCTCCTTTTGACAAGACAGAAAGAATCAACATAACTGTGACTGTCCAGGACTTTTACTTTGGTACAAAGTGGCTTAAGCCATGTCTAAGATGGGTCTGGGGTCCCTGTTTTTTTTGTTGACACTAAAATAACCTGCAGTGGAAGCAGACAACTTTCTGGTCTAGTTGAATCGCCTGGATGGTTCTTTCTTGGAGGAAGGTAGAAACCTCTATCAAATCTGCCAATTTTCAGATAGAATGAGACATTGGGAAATGGAAGGGGGTATGTCAAGGGATGTAAGAGGAATAGTATTACATACTATCTGAATATTATGCCCAGAATCCACATGTCACATGGAAAGGCTATACATATTGGCAGGTGGAGAGACAGAAAATCCCCAACTGCCATCAAATTGGAGCAGTCAAGTAAGTCATCTCAGACATTACTGCTGCCTTCCTGACTTGAAGGTTGCAAAATCCCTGATTCTGTTGCAAATTCCTAGTGTTTAGCTGACATTCACCACAGTATACACTGCCTTAACTGTGCTAGTATCTTTCAGCTTGCTGCTGGCTGCACTGGAGCGACTTGTGACATTACTGTATATGGTTTATTTCTTAGAGAAGGACATATATGGGGCTGTAAACTTTAAGCCAATAGCCATTAAGGTTTTCCTTTTCACTGCCCTCCAGTATAGCTTTGATTTGCCATCTACAATGGTCATATCTTTTAGAAGTCAGAAATTAGAATTAAGAGAGATTTGACAAATCTTATTTAGGAGAATTATAGGGAAAGAATGGCAGCTGAACGAGACAAACTTGTTTGTTTAGGGTAGATGGATTGCACATAAAGGGACATTGATAGTGTTATTGCTAGTGGCAAAAAGGGGGATAAAAAGGAAATGAAGAATAAACCTGGATCTGAATATGGGGAAGGTAAACAGTTAATGAAGGAAATGAAAGAAATACAGAAAGGAATAAGCAAGCATACATCCAGTAAATGCCATAAAAAGAAATGTGAGCATTAGGATAAGAGAATGAATAGCATACAGTAGGGTAGGAGAGATCAAAAAGGACTAGAATGGGAAGGAGTGCATTAAATGGTAAGGGAAAGTGGGGGAAACAGAACAATTAAAAGGTTAAGAGGGAGAAAAGAACTCATTAATGGACTGCAGTAAAAGTAACTAGAAACAAATGCAGTATGTATCCTGGTATTTGGTTGTGCCTGATGCTTAGATCAAATATATTATGGAGAAAAGTTGATAAAAAATTATAATTAAAATGGACCAACTACCAGAAGAGGACAGCTCATGTGTATGTACAGTGTGTAGTAAAAAGGTGAAAACAATAGAGCAGTTTGTGTTCCAAAAAAAAATGACACCTTAAAATTATCTTGAAAATCCATAAGACAGATCAAGGCATCCAGAACATTTTATCTTTGCTGCAACATCTACCGTATTGTGTGTCAGGTGCATGGTGAGATCACTCAGTGTGGAAAGGGTGTGTGTCAGGTGCATGGTGAGATCGCTCAGTGTGGAAAGGGTGTGTGTCAGGTGCATGGTGAGATCGCTCAGTGTGGAAAGGGTGTTTGTCAGGTGCATGGTGAGATCACTCAGTGTGGAAAGGGTGTGTGTCAGGTGCATGGTGAGATCACTCAGTGTGGAAAGGGTGTGTGTCAGGTGCATGGTGAGATCACTCAGTGTGGAAAGGGTTAAAAATATCCTGAAAATACATAAGACAGAGCAAGGCCTGCAGAACATTTTATCTTTATTTTATTTTATTTAACATGTGTTTACTGGGAAAGTCTGGCTTGTAATAAGCCAATATTCAGTGGATGCCTGAGGAGAAATGCTCCAGATGCATGTCTTTGTAACGTGGGAGGAAATCGGAGCACCCAGAGGAAATCCACATGAATGAAGGGGGACATGCAGACTCCGCACAGAAGGTTTCCTAGCTGAGAATTGAACCAGAAAACCTCTTGCTGTGAGGTGACAATATAAATCGCTGCACCACTGCACCATCCCAACCTTTGCTGCAACATCTACCATATTGCGGGTTAGGTGCATAGTGGTATCATTCAGTGTGGAAAAGGTTAATGTGTGAGTGATGTCCTTTTTAAGCAGTGCAGAGTCAGACAAATTCTCCAACATACTGGACATCTCATCTAGTATAATGCATTGAAACCTGAACATGCATGCCTGGTAACCAAGCTCCTTATGTAAAAACATTGAAAATGAATAGACCCTCTTCCTGAAATGGTCCTTCTACTCTTGAATCCTTCTGGAGGAGACGCAACACTGGGCTCTGAGGGTTTGGAGACTTTTTTAGGGCCACTATAGTGACAAAAGAGTCAGCTGCAGGATTTTATATACAACAATCCCAATCTTTAATCAGCATGGTAGCATAGTGATGAAGCCCTGACTATAACTCAGGTAACCCAAGTTCAGTTTGTGGCTCAGGTGTTTGAGAGTGCTGTCAGTAATATGGATTTGCCTATCCTGGGGGGTGAGACACGAGTGGTGGAACTGTACCTGCCTTTATAGCTCTGAGCCATCAGGGCTATTGGAGAGGCCAGACCAAAAGCTTGTGGGAAGGCTCAGGGCATTGGCACCCTTGGGCCCAGGGCAGGGTCATTCTGCAGTCACACCTCATTAAGGTGTAAACTTCAAAATTCTGCTGTGACACAGGTTAGAGCAGGGATAACAAGCAAGCAATAAACTACCTCTGTGAAGCAGTTAAGGAGACTCTTTCATTTTTCCTTGCTGAACTCATTTGACCAGTACCATGGGTTATCAAGTGTGCACTGCATAAAGGACTAGGAAAGGCTCATGGAGGATGCCATGCTGCAAAATGCAAGCTCAAAAGAACAGTGCATTAAATGGAATAGACTGCAGATAATCCAGCCCAGCCTCCTGTGAATAGAAGCCACAGCATTTGATTATTTCAATTCCTCTGTGGGCACAAGTGCTAACATGTCATTCATGGGAAGGACTGTGGATATCAGTGCTATTATGTTATCCATGGAATGGACTACCCAGGAAGTCAAGGAAAGAGATCTGAAGGCCTTCAGCAGAACTTTTCCCAAGGACAAAAGGGTAGCTTTGGGCCACCCCCCCTTTCTCCTACATCAACTATAAAATCTCTCTGACCTTATGGTCAGAAGGAGGGATTAGAGCGGAATCTACCTCATCAGTTGTGTCTGTGTCTGACTACAGAGACTCCTAGAGGGAGTCAAGGTGCTTCCTATTACACTGCCTTTTAGCATGCCTCCTCAGGAAGGGAGTCATCTAAAGCGCAAGTCAAGATGACTTTAGAATCTCTAAACCTATTCTGCTTGAGGTTTTCAGATCTTCTGCCCCTGTGCCTAGAAGATATTGAAGGCTTTATCACAAGATGAAAATGGTTTCTAGGGAAGGCCATTAAAAAAGCAGGCTCAGAGGTCTATGCAATGCAGGTTGCAACATTGGGACTGAGCCGGGCTTTACTGGCTTCATAGACACTAAGGGCCTCAATAAGGATATGAAGGCCAAGAACTGTGATATTGAGACTGACACCAAATTAATCATTACCAGGGCAGATGCATCAATGCTAAATTAATCCATGCCAGTGGTGACACCAACAAAGAAGGAGTAAACTTGTTGGTGTTGGGACCTGGATTGAGCTAAAGCCTTGATGTAACCAGATATAGAAAAAGGTTTAATGAGAGGCTAAGAAAGATGTCAGGTAAGTCTAGAATCACATGAGGAATGGGCTGAGACCCAAGTCTCTCCATGCCTGAAGCATGGCCCTACACAGCTTTAGGTAGTCAATATATGTGGAAATAGACCCATAAAAAGAAACTGGCCTTAAGAACCTGGCAGAAAGGGACCTAAAAGGGGAAGGACATGGCACTTATGGAGAAAATACTCTCACATCTGACTTAATCAGATCTTGCCACCATGACAGTAAGGTTATCCACAGGTTATCCACAACTGCAGAAAAACACGGAGACCCCTTCTTTAACAGATGATTGTTTGTCCTCCATATCGACCTCATTTGGGGAAGATGAGACTAAAAAGAACAAATTCTCCATAGGAGTGGAAAGATAATTTGTTAACTAGGTAAGCCTACTAGTCACAAATGTCCCTTTCCAGGGGCTACCCGAGAGCAATTTGAGCTCAAGTGACTTGATCAGAGTTATACATCCTGTGTTTTAGTCCTAGTTGTTGAGGAAGATGGACCAGATCATGTCAGATCAGATAGTTTTCTACACATTGAACAAAATGTTAGGATGAAGGCAAAAACGTGGCTTAGAGTGACATATTATGTTGAAATCTATTCATGGGGGGGTCACATCAGGCTCAAACAATTTTACACTCATCAGCCTGACCAGTTTACTGAGTAAAGAGAGTCATAATGGAACTTATAGAAAATGACACAGAAGTTATAAGTGCAACAGATTTTGTAAGGGGATAACTTGCTATTTGAAAATTGCATTCTTCAAAGACATAGTAGGAGCACCTTATGAAGATGGACAGTACACATTGATTATCCTGACTTTGCTAAGGCTTTTGACAATATTCCATATCAAAGAATAATTAACAAACTAAAAGTTTAGAATATCAATCCACATCTAATTCAATGTGCAAACCCAAACACAATAAGTCATGATTGGAGGTTAACTGTCTATTTGATTCCTGGCAGTGGGTGTTAGTGGTGTCCCACAGGGCTGTATACTGAGAACATTCTTTTTGGACTATTCTCCACACATATGAAAGTGGGAAAAGGGCTCTGGGTAATCATAACATGCTGATGCTTGCAAAACTGGAAACATAATTACATGAATAAAAATGCCAAAGTCGTTCAAGATCATCTGGAAAAATACACAACTGCCACAGTAGTAATGACCTTACCTGTAATACCTGGAAATGAACCATCATATCATTTGGCAAATTATAACTACAAAATAAATGGTGGAATCAAAACAATGGTACCATTATTAATGGCAGAGATTTGAACTAGTGTCTCTCCACTCATGTTAGAAAAGCACACTCTGGAGCGCTTCTAGTTCTAAAGGATGTGTGCAGTCAGTCTCTCCAAGCAGATCATTATACAGCTACACAGCTGACATCTAATACATTATTGAGTACAGTAATGCATTTTGCAGCTTCTGAACAAGTCAGCTGAAGGACCTTGAAAAGGTGCAATGACTCCTTACTTGAAAAATCATAGGGCTGCAGAACTTGAACTGTTATTGTACTCTGTCTCCTACAGGTTACCAAGGGGTGACCTTCGTCTGGCCTATGAAGCAGTGTCTGATCTGGTTCTATATGGAATTCACCAGTGGGGAAGTTAACACAAGATCAGGGAGCCTAATGCTAACATATCAGTAATGGAAAAATAGATACATTATATAACACTTTCTCAGACTAAATAACAATAACAACAACAACAATAATAATAATAATAATTATTATTATTATTATTATTCATCTGGAACCAGAATCTCTGAATTCATAATAATCAGTAGTGTTAGCATGGAAAAAAAAGAGTACATGTTACTGTCAATATCATACAATAATAGCTTATATAATGAACCTGCATTTGTTGCAACTAGATATCATCCATTCTTTTTCACTTTGGCAGTGAATTATGTATTTTAATGCACTGGTTGCAAGTAAATATCAATATGTACATGGCACCATGGTGGTGACAGTCAGGTGGACATTATGTTTTTTGGGTCATATCACTTCAGATCTTGAATAGCCACACATAGCAAGCTGTCTGCTTGTCACTTCACAGAGTAAAATATGTTAAAACTTTGATGGTGTTCTTTAATAGCAGCCTTACTTCTAATCAGATTGTAAAGCAGTGAAATCTGATTTTTTTCACAGTTTCAGATCTTCTCTTAGATTTTTAATGATCTTCTCCTGTGTGAGGCTTTGTCAGTATTTGGTGATGCTTTGCTTACAGGTCATCTAGAATATTGCAAGTACAATATCTAAATATTTAGGAGGTGAAATGCACTGCCCATATCTGGGAAATTCTGAGACAATTTCCTGATACGGTGCAACCTACTGACTCTGTAGTTTTGCTGGGAGACTTCAGTTATCTTGTAGGGAGTTACGGAGATATCCAGAGACACATCATTTGAAGGAATGGCTTACCTGAACTGAATGTTGAATTTTTACTGGACTTCTGTGTTAGCCATAATGACCATAATGTACATCATTTTAACCACAATGCTGTTTTCAAATGCATGGTTCCACAATTTCTTGGGTCAAAGGTCATTAAATGACTTTGTATTAATGCCATTAGTTAAATGTATGGTGCCACAATACCTTGGATTAAAGGTCATTAACTGAATTTGTAGTAATGCCATTAGATATGAGGTTATATCGTACATACACAAGGATTAAGACAGGTACCTCATCACCATCTGATGACGATTCGGGTCAGATGGAATGGACAACAGCTGAAGAATCCCTGGAATCCTAAACATGACAGTACCCTCACAATTCCTAACAGATATTTCTGCAGGGTGAGTCCAACTCCAACCTTCCAAGGTCTAATTGGACTCTGTTCAGGGTCTCAGTAGTTGAGGCCTGGTAAGGAGCTGTGGCTCAAGGGTGGTAAACTGAGAACTCACTGGACAGTACTGGCAGATATGAACTGTTCTGTTTTAATGAAGTTCGGTATACTGATGATAATTTGCAGAGCTGTTCTGATCCTGATGAAATGTGGTGCACTGCTTGCTTTCCAAATTGTATAATTTCTTCTGATGCTGATAATGAGAGCATTTTTTAATTTTATGCATATGTAACATTTCTATAGCTTTGTACCTATTATAAGTTGCTTACAGGAGTATTATTCTGATAGCATTGAATGCTCTTTATAGCTGACCTGGATTATTGCTAAAAAAAACACAAACTAGCCTATTTACCTAGTTATCTAAAAGAATAAATTAATAAATTAAAAAAAAAATAGGCAGGATTCAGTACTGCCAAATGTTAGAATCATTTAGCAAAGATCCAAATAAGTTTTGAGTTTATGGCAAACCATCCATTCATTCGGAAAGGGGGAAAGGGATACTTCCCAGGATATTTCCAAAATGATAGAAAAATTCTGCTCTTTAGTACAGACAATACTAGAAATGCAATGTTAGGAACTGCAATGCTGGGAATTTTAGAAGCTACTGAAACCAATGTACATTTCCACCTTTGAGGAGACTGTGCCAGAAGAGCCTGGAGGGATTAGGTCCATTTCAGTACATGAGGTCATGATGGCAATTAAAGAGTCCCACATAACATGATAGGAGGAATAGATAACAGCTGGCCAAAATATTGAAGGCACTGGATATTGCTAGGGTGTCTTCATTAATGCACCTTTTCAATGTTGTATAGAAGGAGGGAACAGTATCTCTGTACTGGTAGAGTGGGATGGTTCCCCTATTTTTCATCTAATAGCTGAGGTGCTAATAAAGAAGGAACAATACAGAGTCTGTCCTGGCCTTGGAACAATGGATCATCTCTTTGTCCTCCCACAGATATTGGAAAGGTAATGGGAGTTCAGTACAGTCACTGTGTGTTTTGTTGACCTAGGGAAGGGATATGACCATGTATACCAGAATGTTTTGTGTGATGTGTAATCAGTACTATATCCCACAGCTCCCGCCTCTTACAGATCCTGTATTTGCAGAACAAGAAGTTTGTCTTTATTCTTAACATCACTATGTCATACATATTCAGTGTGGGCACAGCGGTCTGTCTTGTTTCCTATCTTGGTTATAATTTTCAAAGACAAGATGTCAAGGCACAGTTGAAATCTAAAGACTATGCAGATTTTGAATATTGTGAATATATTTTCTTGCTACCAGGTGATGTTGCTCTCTTAGCCACAGATGTTTGGGATCTCTATTGAATCATGGAACAGTGTACTGTTATGTATGAAGAAGCATGGACGAAAACCAGAATCTCCAGTTCTGAAGGCATGGTTAATTTGCAGAAACAGTGGATTGCTAGCTGCAGGATAGGGAGGAGAAATTAATACTGATGGAAGAGTTTAGGTATTCTGGGTCTTTTTGAAGAGTGAGGATGGAGTGAATTGGAAGCCTGACCAGCAGATGGGAGCAGTGATGGCAGTACTGCAGGTATTGTACTGTACTGCAGGTATTGTACTGAGCTGCAGCTATTGTACAGCACTGCAGGTATTGTACAGTACTGGAGGTATTGTACAGTACTGCAGGTTTTGTACTGTACTGTACTGCAGGTATTGTACTGAACTGTGGCAGTGAAGTAAGATCTTACTTATAGGACAATTTACCTGTCTGTCTACGGTATGGCCACAAACTTTAGGTAGTGACTGGCAGCATGAGATCATGGATGGAACCAGCAGACATTAGGCTCTGTGACAGGGCTGCTACCAGACACTAACCCGATTACAAAATGAAGAATTTGGCAAACTAGGTGGACCACAAAGCACAGATGTTGTTCTTTAGGATAAAAGGAATCATTTGTTGTGGTCTGAATACTTAATGAAGAAGTTGTTAGCAATGTCCAGTAAGTGGTGCATCAAGTAAAGCCCACTGATAGAGGGCCGTAGCCTAGATGTATATACTCCTGGAGAGACTGTCTCTCTTAGCTTCCCTGGGAATCTCACAGGAGGAGCTGGGGGCTGTTACCAGGATAAGGCAATGTGTTCTGTCCTGCTTAACTTGCTACCTTCAAGACTTGCCCCAAAGCAAATTTTCCAGAAAATGAACCAAGAGCAGCTAGTCAGAGACTTGATACACCAACTACAAAGTACAGAAAGAGATATTAAAGCTCTTAAATTATAATCCAGACATATGCAATTTTTTATTAATGTAAACAGTATGTTATATAACAAGGGAGTAACTGTCAGCATGATTAAATTATTTTTGTATTCTGTAACAATGATGTGGAAGAAAAAGATGTTTTTTTGTGTTATAATATGCAGTTTGCTAGATAAAAGAAAATATTAATAGACCTTGCAGACAGGCAGGATTGCTTTTGTCAATGCTACATGGTAAAGTATCTTTTGGGATTGTATTTCCAGGCCAGTGAATTTCCACTCCAGGGACTGGGATGATCTTCTTTAAAGTTCCATTGTAATTATAGGCAACCTGGAAAGAGAAGGGAGAAAATAACATTAAATCTTGGACAGGAGTAGATAATATGTGTCTTTAAATGTTGTTTTAATTATAATGTTGCTTTTTATATTGAATAATATAATTATGCATACAGCAATGTAATTTCACCAAATTTACAGGGAATTTAGAGGCCCATTTCAGTAAAAATGTGGGGGTTGCAAAACGTAAAATTTTACTGCACCAAACATCAGATACTTTGCAAAAGTAACTATGAGATTCTCAATTACACACTGTAACTTCTCTTAAATAATGCCACTGGCAGAGAAAGAAAATTGTACAGTAACATTAGAGAATTAATGCTTTATTTTCCTTTCTTTTCAGCTTATGTAACTTACCTTTGAGTATGGGAAAATATAATTTCCCTGCAACTGGGATCACCTAGAATACCAACCTACCAAGCAGTATAATAATTATTTACTTATTCAGTAATTGTTTGTTTGTGTCTTTCGGCTTTTCCCGGTTAGGGGGTCACCACAGCGGAACTCCAGTCCGCTAATGATTGGTAGTTGATTTTTACATGCCGAGTTACCAGCCCTGATGCACAACCTTCAATGAAGGTACGCCCATTCAGCCTTCAACGAAGTTACGCCCATTCACTTACTTATTCAGTAATAATATGATTAATAGCTTACAGGTTACAGCTATCTAAATCATGGAACACCTTTGGGTTTCTCATAAAAAGTACCTGTATATTAATATTAGCACTGTAGATATAACTCTGATGTATTCAGTAGTCAGAGGTGATACAATTAAGATTAAAAAATCCGCTAGTACAATAGTCAACAAAAATATTTTATATCTCAATGTAACATTTATCTTATTTAACTTTCTGCATATTTCTGATACATAATACCATGAACATGTACTTATATTGTTCATACTTATCTGTATCTATCTGCATGTCTATCTATCTATCTATCTATCTATCTATCTATCTATCTATCTATCTGTCTATCTAGTTCTCTCTCTCTCTCTCTCTATAGGTAGTAGTGTGGCTTCAACACTTTTACGGCAAGTAGTCTATTTATATGTATGTGTGTATGTATATGTGTATTATACACAAAAGTTAGTTTTTTTAACATTAGATATGTTTGAGCAGGCCTGATCTGAAACTTTCCTAGTCTACTAGTGTCTCCTTTTAAATCCATGATGCCCTGAAAAACAGTCTTCTTGTTATCTTAGCAATGTTATATTAAGGGGAAGTTGAAAAAATTAAAACAAAAACAAAGACCTTGAGACCATGTCCTGTGAAGGTTCCTGCATAACTTTGAATTTCTGGAGGTCTTCATAAATCTGGTCATACCTTGACACCATGTCAGGAAGAAGGCCTGGGTAAGAAGGAGGAACATATTGCTGAAGCTGGACATTATTATGCAGCTCTAATATTATGCTAAGTGCATTACCTTTGGATATAGTATCCATCCATCCTAATCAACAGCAGGACAAAATCCCAGGTTTAATCCCTCTGAGCAGTTATCTTTATCAGAACATGCCTCTAACAGCTGTGGCCCAAAGGGAAGACCTAGATCTAGAGATCATGTCCAGGTTATATTTCAGCAAAGTATTCAATGAAGCCCAAGTAGCTACTATGCAAGTATCATCTAAGGATGCAGTTTGGAAAAAGGCCTTGGTTGTAGCCACTGCCCATGAGCTCTTGGTCCTGAAGGCAAAGGTTTATTGTATTTTTGTAACATAATTTGATACAATCAGTCAATCATCGCGATAAATTAATTTTAGAAACTTAGAACACTATTTCTTCTTAGAAAAGGACTCAAACAATTGTAAACCTTTTGCTTAAAGATTTTGCTGTTCCCATAAATTCTGAATTGTCTCAGAACATCCATGTGATGAAGCAAATACTTACTTCTATAAGTAATTAGAAAGGAATACAGGTAAGTGGATAGACTGATCGAGGATCTTAGGCATAAATGATGGTTTTGTTTGCAATAGCATTTGTTCCTTCTGGAAATTTAGGTATGAAGGATTTACACATTATGTTTACAACTCAAAAACTTCTATCTCAAGAAATAACCACTAAAAAGAAGATTTTCCAAGAAAGATATTTCAACTCTGCAATAGCAGCTCAGTCAAAAAGTGCAAGATTCAATTTTCTACGTATTTTGCCAAGAGGGATATGTCAGCACAACACCCCCCCCCCCCCACACACACACACTCTGCAGATATAAATGATGTTCATCCCCCTAGTATTCAATTTATCTGACTTGTTTCCCTTGAAAGGATGATATTCATTACCATTTTTAATTTGTATTTGTGGAAAATACCAAGTTTAAAATAATGGAATATTGCTTTTTTCATAGTTTTACAGAAAAAAAACACGTGAGACAGACTCTAAAATGAATGAGGCAGTTATGTATAGGCAGTCCGTGAAGAGGAGCTACACCTCAAACCAGCCAAAAGAGACACCCCTGAATGTACATGAATAAAAATCAGGTAGTCATTAGCAATGCAGTATAGTACATCTGGAATGTCACAGCATGCTTTTATGATGGAACAATAAAACCTATCACAATTTTATAACATGCAGCATCATGAAACCTCATTAAGGATGCATGCTGTATACTGACATCTGCTGAAACTTAAAAGAACACCTAACAGAGTCGGGCATTCTACAGATGTCCACCAGCTCCACAGAGCTGTGTCAGTTATTGGAGAGCAGCTACATGCATGTGACAAACCTGACATTGTGAAGAATACAAGCAGATATATGGACAAGTGTTGGGACTATGAAAGGAAGAAAAGAAAGGGATTGTTTATCAGTGGCAGGTATGGAGCTGCCTGTATACCATGTGGAAGAACCGATTGTTGGTAGTCAGCTGTATGTTCACAACTAGACAGATAAGCCAAATTAATCTACCAGAGGAAAAGCAAGGGTCCATGAACATGCAAGGCACAAAACCACAAGTGAAGGACAAGAGGAAAGAATATTTGTCTGGTTTTTGTACCAGAGTGGACCCGGCCCATTCCAGAGACACAAGTGTACAATGGTATCCACTGTACACCTTAAAGTACATTACAGTATAGGACTTCTTTAAATGTTTTAGGACCCTGCTTGCCTAGACTGTGGATATCCATTGCCACTGTCAGTAGTGGGAGCTTGATAATGTTAACATGCTGTTTCTCATAAAAATGCTGCTCCACTTATTACTTACCCAACTGTATAGCATTGCGAAATGACCAGCTTTTTTTAAATGCATATACAGCTAGTTCTTCCTGAACCAAGCAGCATGCATCATTATAGTTTCATAGGTTCATAGGTGTGTACTAGGCTAATGGCCCTGGGGCCTTTTCAAGCCTAGCCATAGGATTACCCTGGCATCGTGCCACTTGACCTTAGTTCCGAGCACCTCTGTCAAGCAGAGCCACTGGAGTTATCCCCAGGGTGAATTTTCTATTTCCCATCCATTAATCAAAATTTCTCTTGAAGAGGGTCAGCGACGTGCTCTGCTTGACATGTATGGGAACTCTATTCCATAGCATTGGCAGTCTTTGGGTTATGAACCCGTTCCTCCAGTACGTTCTATTGATTATGGTAATGAGGTTGAGTTCTCTGGAGCGTGTGATTCGGAGGGATTGGGATTTCTTTAGATGTAGCATTTCTAACAGAGCTGGGTCAGACATGGCTTTGTATGTCAAGAAGAGATCTCCTCTAAGTAAGCGATATGAGACACAGAATAGTTGGAGTTTTTTGAGTCTGTCCATATAGGACAAGTGTTTAAGGCCTAGGATCCTCTTTGTGAGGTAGTTTTGCAGCCTCTCCAGTAGTTGTAGGTGTCTAGTGAGGTGCATACCAAATGGGGCATTCTACTTGATGATTAGCCTAATGAGGGAAGAGTAAAGGGAGACAATGACCTTTTTCTTCCTGGATGCAAAACCCTTAGTAATGAGATGTGCCACATAGAAGGACTTTCTGACCACAGTCGCAATGTGGTGATCAAAAGAGAGGTTGCTGTCATCCTATTCATAGGTTCATAGCTGTGTACCAGGCTAACGGCCCTGAAGCCTATATAAGCCTAGTCCAAGAAAATTCCCCTGGCATCATGCCGCCCAAAGTTAGTTCCAGTGCCCTTGTCAAGCAAGGCCACTGAAGTGATCCCCGGAGTGAACTTCCTATTGCCCACACACTCATCAAGATTTCTCTTAAAGAGGGCCAGTGAAGTGCTCTGCTTGACGTGAATGGGACGTTTGTTACAGACTATGGGAAGTCTCTGGTTAGGAATCTGTCCCTCCAGCAAGTTCTGTTCATTGTGGTAATGAGGTTAAGGTCCCTGGAGAGTGTGGCATGGAGGGATTGGGATTTCTTTAGGTGTAGCATACCTAGCAGCTCTGTGTTCCTAGATCTCTTATAACACCTTCTGCATTCAGTGGACTACCATCAATGTGGTAATTCATGGGAACTGAGTTTTTCCCAAAGGGGATAATGACACATTTTTTTGGCGTTGAGCTTAAGGCCATGGTTCTGACACCAGTCGTTGGTCTCAGTGAGACCATTCTGTAGGATGTCAACATCACTTGGGGAGTTAATAATAGCTCCCAACATGCAATTGTCTGTGAACTTTGTCAGCCAGAGTCCCTTTATGTTGGCCTGGACTTCAGAGAAGTAGATACCACCAGGAGAAGACCCAGGACTGAACCCTGTGGGACTCCACTCGTGACTAGTCAGCAGTCTGACTTGAGTCAGCTACTTTCACACTGTGAGTTCTATCTGTGAGCCAGTTTGCAACCCACCTAGTGATTTAGGGGTTGATGCCTAGCTTAGTGAGTTTTTCTATGATTCCTGAGTGGGGAATGGTATCAAAGGCCTTGGCCAGATCAAGGTAGGCTGTATGAACCACCTTGCCTTCATCCACAGCTCTGGTGACTGACTTAAAGAAGTCGACTAAGTTGTGCAGGCATGATCTACACTTCATAAAACCAAACTGTGTGGGATCCAGAGTTTGGAGATTCTCTATATCCTTGTTTATTAGGTCCATGATGATGCATTCCATAGCTTTGTATATCAGACTCATCAGGCTAATGGGGCAATAGTTCCCAGGGTTTGTAGTTGCTCCTCCTTTGTGGAGAGGGATGACTGCAGCAGTGCACCATTCAGTAGGGACAAAGCCTGAGGTGAGGCTGTGATTGAACAGGGCACACAGGTGAGGTGCCAGTTCACTCTGTAATTCATGTAGAACACAGCCAGGGATATTGTCAGGTCCCATAGAAGCTGTATTATTGGCCTTGGACACTGCTGTTTTAACCTGTGTAGCAGTAATACTGGGTGACTGGCAATCTACTGGTATTGTGATTGGTTCTTTGAGGGGGGAGAGGGGTAAAGTTAGCACTGAATCTGTCGGTTAGTATTCTGGCAATATCTGTTGGCTCGGTATAGGAGGTACCACTGTGCAGTAGTTCAGAGCAAATCTGGGTTTTGCCATGGAGATTCATTACATAGCTATAGAAGGCCTTGTGGTTGTCTTTACTGTCTGCTGCAATTCTGTTTTCATAGCTAGCTTTAGAGGATTTGATGAGGGATCTCAACTTTTTGTTGAGGCTGATAAGGGAGTTTTTCCAGTCTTGAGACATCACCTTATTCCATGTCAGTTTCCTCCACATTCTGTTGTAGAGTTTGTTTATGGCAGGGGACCACCAGATTGGCTTCCTTTTTTTGGAGGACAGCATCTTGGTTCTATTGGGTATGGCGAGATCCATGCATTTGTGTACCTGTTCATACAGTGCATTGGTGTATGATTCAGCAGTCATGCAACTATTCTCTATTTTCATGGGTGCCATGAAGTTAGCCACTTCTGTTTTTAGGATCCCAAAGTTGGCATTGGAGCAGTTTTTCATGGTGGTTACCCTTCGCGAGGGGTGGGAGGGATTTGGATTTCTAAGGTGATTAGTTTGTGGTCGGATCTAACCAGGGAGGAGCTCACTATTGGTGTAGAGCAACGGTCGCCCATGTTAGTAATAACCAGGTCAAGGAAGTTGCTACCTCGAGTGGGGGTAAGAAAGAGATGGTCCTGGGCATTGGAATTAATGAACTCCAGGAAACATTGGGCAAGTACATTGGTACATGAGTAGTTTTCCCAGTTAATGGAGGGGTAGTTGAAGTCACCTAGTATGAGAGTGTTACATTGGACCCTAATATTCTCCAGGGTGCTTAGGAACGTGGAGTGTGAGTCTTGGGACATGGTTGGGGACCTATAGCAGGCTACAACCTGAATTGCTGTCTTATCCAGTGTTAGCTCCACCTGCAGTATCTATGATGCGTTATGTTGGGCTACCAGTCTGGAGGTGTGCGCATCCTTTTTGAATATGGAAACACCACCACCTTTGAAGCTACGGTCCAAGTTCTGGGGCCGAAAGGTGTGGAAAGGGTTATAGCCTGGTAGTGTAGGGGTGCTTTCTGCTGCCTTGAACCAGGTCTCTGTTACAGCACAAATGTTGATGTTTTCCATTTTAAGGAGTCCTTCGAGTGAGTACATTTTGAGATTTAGACTTCTAGCACTGAGCAGCATGACCATCAGAATGCATTTGTTTGTAGCTGTTAAGGTGGTAATTTGGTCTTTGGAACACTGCCTAAAAAAGGCACTATTGGGGTGGCAAGAGCCTTGTCCAGTATCCAGAAGTCCAGGGGTGACAGATGTAGGCCATCTCTGGCAAAGCATCGAGGTCTGTCAATCATGTCATCCCAGGCAGACAGATATTGGATCCCCTTAGAGTGACACTAGAAACTTGGCCAGTTGTTGAAATCAATCATTTTCTGCTTGTACTGTGGTATCATTCTGGATGATGGCAGGATGCTACTCAGGGCTAGGGTCATACCTGCCTTGGCTACATAATCCGAGAGTTCCTCCATGTCTCTTTTCATGTAGCCCAGGGAGGTACGTCTCAGATCATTCACACCCACATGTACAATGACTGAGTCATATTTGTGCCTGTTGTTGAGGGACCTGAGTGCATGCATTATGTGGTGAATCCTGGCACCTGACAGGCAGCTGACTGTTGCTTTCTCCTTATTCAACCTAGTGAGTGGGACATCAGTGTGCCTCACTATCGAGTCACCTATGACTAGTGTGTCGGGCATGCTGTTTTGCCTTAGGGGCTTTGGTTGAGTGGCACACAGTTTAGGAGAGTTATGTGCCTCATGATTATTGTTGTGTTGTGGTGGCTGAGTGCATTTCTGTCTTGGAGGTCTTAGCTGTTTGGGTAGATTTTTATTGAGAGCCTCCGTGAAAGTGGGTATGTGGTTTGTGTTTTTATGTGAAGGCAGTGCTGGTGTGTATTCTGGAAGGTGATGTGTTCCTCACATTCTCATAAATTACCAAAAGGCCTTCTGTTGGGAGTAACAGTAGTTTTCAGAAGCTATACCAATTTATAGAGTATCTAAAGCATTACAATGAATATGTGAAGTTCAAAATAAATTCATGATAGGAAAGAGATTAATTTTTTGGATATTACTGTTACTAAAAAGATGGGGGGAACCTAGTAGAAAGAACATTTTAAGAAAGAAATTAGGACTAATACCCATTTAAATTAGTGAACTTTACATTCTGTACCCATGAAAAACAACACATTAAAGGGACAACATTCACATGTTAGCAGACTGAGAGGGGCCATCAATGCAGAAGTATATGCTACAGAAAGTAAGCAAGTGGCTGAAATTAAAGACAGATGGCATCCAAAATACTGCTATAGCTTCACAATTAGATGAAGTTAGTGATACTAAATGTAAGATAGTTATTTTCAAAGAAAATGTTTCTGAAAAAAATTTGTTAAATTAAATAGTGCAATGACAATGGTTTTTACCTTTCACAAATGATAGCCAAGCCATTAAAGACATAATTACAAACAATTGGAAAAATTTTGCATAAGAAACTATGTGTAAAACATTAGTATCAAGACCTATGTTTATAAATAAAACATGCAAGTGTTTCAAACAGCTGCTTTCTTAAAATGGAATTATGAAATTAGAAGGTATGGGATAAGGGTCTTTCCTTGTGGAGGGCGTCGGCAATGTCAATATATAAATAACGAGGAAGTTTTGCATTATTAAAAATGAAAAAATATGGAGTACCAGCTTTTTTACTTATCAGTCCAATTATTTTGTGTATTTCACCTTATGTTCAAAATGCTTAGCTTTTTTATGTAGGGAAGCAGTTCGTAAGTTGCACTTGAGTTTACAAGCATTGTTACGGTCTATATTAAATCAGCGAATGCTTAAAATAGTGAACGCTGATTTATCAACCCTTTAAAACTAAACCTGAAAATCCTGAAGACACTCAACAGTAATTTTTTCCCTGTTCCACAAAAAAAAAAAAATTCAAAACACAAAATAAAGTGAGCAGCTTCACCCCCCACGCACCCTTATGTGGGGGGCTGTGCCCCTCACACCCCCCCTATTTAACTATACCAACTCCGAGATCGCACCACAGTGGAGGAAATGGCAAAGTCCCCAAAATGGCCAGGCGATTTTTTTCCCTGGGAAAAATATCGTTGTTTCGTGTCTTTGAGATTTTCAGGTTGCAGGGTTGATAAATCAGTGTTCGCTATTTTAAGCATTCGCTAATTAAATATAGACCTCATTATTATGCCCTGTGCACTAAATATAATACTAATGCTATTTACAGGCATTCATCAAACTGTTGTGAAGGGAACACATTCTGTTCTTCTATCCTGAACTGTAATTCATGATTTGAAATGTGGTGACAACGATGAGAATGTAGAATATAAAAAATATTACTGGCAGATAAGAGCAGAGGCATGCCAGCCCTCTGGATTAAATGAAGCAGTGAATTTTGCAAGTGTTAAGTATCACAAGCACACACACACACACACACACACACACACACACACACACACACACACACACACACACACACACACACACACACATTTACTTTCATAATGTTGAAAGCATATCCTCAAATGTACACACAGTCAAACTGTTTCTGCAAATTCTGTACCGCTGACATGTCAAAAACCAAACAAAACAGTGAACATCAACATTCCCGACCACTCCACACCTGAAACAAATGTTACCATGGGTCAAAAAGGGGCGAGATTTTGCGATTTGGGATATTGGTGTTTGCAGTTTTGAGAAGTTGCAGTTTGGAGTTCGCGGAAGTTGTTTCAACGATGTGCCTGTCAACATTATGAAGGTAAATACCACCGTTGCAGGTCGCTGCACCTCTAAAAAGCTCCTAGTAATCCAATGGTTATATTCAGGACTCCTAATAATCCAAAAAATGTCTGTAAAGAACGCCAATAAAAAAAAATACCAAACAGGAATTTTATTAAGCTTAAAACCAAGCTTTTTGTCGGTGCTCTGCACCAACTTCTTCAGAAAGCAAACTAAAAACAAAGAACAATATATCTGTCCCATTATTTAAGCATCATAGCTCCACTCAAACACTCCCCATTGTGGACACACCTGAAAATTGCACATCAATGCACTTAAAAAACTTAACCACAGAAAAACTGTGCATCACCATTTGTATAAGATCAACATGACCAGCCCTGAATATTTGTAATCAAACTAATGCTCTAAATTTACGCCACCAACATAGCATGTGTACAATCTTAAATATATAGACAATGCCCTGGCAAAACACATTCTAGACAACCCAGGTCATGAATTTTCATTTTTGGTGATTGACCAACTTTGTGATGGAGGCACAGGGGGTCCTGATTCTCTGAGACTTGAATGCAAGGAGTTGATGTGGCAACTCAAATTGGAAGCTTACCACCTACCTGGACTAAACAGCATGCTTTCTGTTAGTTGCTTTCTTAAACTGAGAAGCCTAGTTAGGTGAATCTTCTTAGACTGATTTAATCCCCTTGGGAATGACCACCTTTTTAGCTATTTTATGGGGATTGTTTCTTTCTTCATTTTTTGATTGTTAAAATGGTTTAGTGCTACTTTGTTATTATTGGTTTTATTTTTTAATGTCTTTATCAATGGTTACATTGTGGTCCATTATTTTAAGCGGGGGATGTGTAGTTTGATCGTTCATCAGAATTGTCTTTTATGTAAGGGACATCAGCCTCCTAGTACCGGCCGCTACACACACTATACAATCAATATATAATATATAACTTACTTTTTTTTTTTTTTTGCTACTAATATTGTTACTATTATCAGATGGTTATGGTAACAACATAACAATGTTAAGCATACATTTCCAAGGTATACTCATAGATGTATTTTGTATATTTTATATCAACTCATGGTTTGTAGTCTTCCATCGAGTTGTGTTACCATCTGAATGGCATTTTGATTTATTTACATGTTTTTTTTAAACAGGCGCTACACGCATATACTTTTCCTGGGTTTACCACTTGTGTGTTTATAGTGTCTACCAGGTACTTAAGATTGTATACATGCTATGTTGGTGGTGTAAATTTAGAGCATTAGTTTGATTACAAATATTCAGGGCTGGTCATGTTGATCTTATACAAATGGTGATGCACAGTTTTTCTGTGGTTAAGTTTTTTAAGTGCTTTGATGTGCGATTTTCAGGTGTGTCCACAAGGGGGAGTGTTTGAGTGGAGCTATGATGCTTAAATAATGGGACAGATGTATTGTTCTTTGTTTTTAGTTTGCTTTCTGAAGAAGTTGGTGCAGAGTGCCGACGAAAAGCTTGATTTTAAGCTTAATAAAATTCCTGTTTGGTATTTTCGTTTATTGGCGTTCTTTACAGACATTTTTGGATTATTAGGAGTTCTGAATATAACCTCTGGATTACTAGGAGCTTTTTAGAGGTGCAGCGACCTGCAATGTTGGTATTTATCAGTTTGTGGTTTTGTATATATATATATATATATATATATATATATATATATATATATATATATTTTGTTTATCAAAGAAAGTATTCAGATTAGCCCCAAAACGATTAATGGCAACATACTTGGCTACTGCAAGCTTTGACTAATAGCAAAGACAAGCAGAGCAGCTTAGCCCAGTGTGCACAGCTACCTGCAGTTAGATGGTAAGTAGTGACTGTAGCCATATTATAAATATATCATAGGGAGAATAATGTACTAGTATAAAAAATACCAGAATGGAAGAAAGCAAATTATCAACAGGTGTGCATGATGTACTTCTCCATACTCACAGAATACTTTTTTTCCCTTTTTCTAAAGGTATATTATGATTCCAGAAAATGTTACCGCTGTATATGTGAGGTTTTGTCCCCCTGCATGATTTTTGTTTTCTAGAATATAGGCACATATGAATAATACTGTATTTTCAGAAAAAAAGATGTTCAAGAATAGGAATGGTCATGACTTGGAAGACGCAGGGAAATAACAAAAGTATTGCACAATCTTTTAAAAGATTGGTGGAAAGTTTATCTGTGTATTTGTTGTGTGTTAATTGGTGCAATACACTTTTCAGCCACTACCCAGCCCCTAAAGAAAAACTACAATGAGACATTAAAGTACATAAGGTTCAGTACCATTTAACATGATGAGGAACAGCTAAGCAGAAAATAAAATATACACAATGAACATAAATAAGGTAAAGGATGTCTGCACCGAACATGCATAATGCATAAGCTTTTACAAGTCATATACAATACCAGTGGCTGAAATAGTGAAAAATATATATATGATTAAAGCAAAGATGATACAAGAAGAAGCCTCGGAGTTTGGCAAAAGAATACTACACTAATAGGCCAGGTAAAAACTGAGGTACTGTTATAAGGACATAAAACAATGCCAAACTAATTAATCAGAAATATTAATTCATGCCAACAGTTTCTAGGACTGCTCAGGATTATAGAAATTTAGCTTATGGAGCAATTTCAACCCTTCAGCAGAAAGAGATGGCTGGGTAATCAGTGTCCCTATCATTGCTAGTAATTCATCCACCTTACTGGTGCTGTTTTATATTTTGTTTAAAAGCCAGTATGCACAAAAGAGCGATCAGGATCAGTCTTGGATGGCCAATCACAACCCCTAACATTTTGCACCTTGCTCAGATGCCCTCTTTGCCCTGCCCTAGCTATGCTACTGTCAGTGATACCCCATGTTATGAAAAAGAACATCTTAAAATATTGAAATTTTAAAAAAATACCCAAAAAGGAAAATACATTAAACAAGGTGTTTTTTCAAGTGTCCCAAACACTATAAACCATGGAGAAATATGAACAGTTTGTGTTAAGTGGAAGTAACAACTCCACCTCATTTGATGTTGCATGATCTCCGTAGTGGAATATTAAAACACTGCCAAACTGCAATCACCAAATAAAAATCCTAATTAAATGCAAACACCAATAGCGTCATTATAGTTAGTAGAATGTAGCAAAGCAATTGCACATTCCTGCAAATATTCAAACTGCATCCTCTACATTTGCAGATAGAACTGTACAATAAAATGGTAGCTTTGACAAACAGAGAAAAAAATAAAATGAAACTGATGGAAGAAGACATCACAACTTACAGTACAAGTTGTTGAATCCCCATATGTGCATATGAATGCATGCAGGTACTTTTTCTAACTTCATTGGCAGCTTGCTTTATGCTGAAAAACCACTGGGGATTATTCTTTGCCCTAGTTCCTCCACAAGCACGTTGATGCAGCTTGTCTTGATGAGGAATGAGGTGTACCTGAGTGAGGGCTCTGCTCCAGACCTACAGAGCATCACAGCCTTTGGATCATCCTGCTCCTCCTAGTCTGGCATTCTCACTGTGCTGCATACTCCATTAAAACCTGACAGAACTGTTTTACATGCTCCCTCCTTCCTGGATAGGCATGCCAATTCTACCTTGCCTGCACAGTCAAGCATCCATGCTAGTAATTGAACTTAGTTCACACGGACCATAATGAGAACTTTATCCCTCCATGCCATTAGCACAGGCATGTATGCGGGTATTTGTTTTATACATGTTTTTATGTGAAGGATTTTATTTACTTAGTCATTATTTGATAACATAGTTGGTGAACCGATCTGCTGACCTCTTTCAGTCATGACCTGGGAGCAGAAGGCAACATATAGTAAACAGCAAGGTAGAATTAAAGATTGTAAAGAGACATACAACAGTTGTAAGGTGTATTTGCAGATATCTGGAATACAGACATAATGCAGATATATGATTATTGATACAATACATTTGCAAGTAACATTTGTAAATTGATGAAATATAGTCACAGTGCAGTTATATTAGAACAGCATTTACAGTACTTACATGTTGCACATTGTTGAAGTTCTACACTTATTTGTGAGATGATAAAGGTGAATACTAGCCTGTCTCCTTAAAACAGGTACAACGGGCTTTGTTTGTAAGTAATGAAAGCTATTAAGGACTGTTAGTTTATTAATTAATTTGGTAGTTTGTTCCAAATAGTAGAACCTAATGTGGCAAAGGCTTTTCCCCAGTTGTTTTAAAAGGGGATATAACAAGCAAAATGTTTTCTTCCTGTTTTCCTCTTAGGGAACATGTTTGCTAAATTAGATGTAATGTTCTTTTCATTGGGAAGGATAATATACCAACTTTATCTTAGAAATGGAGTTACAGATCAGAAGTTTTGCTCAGAGAGTTATAGGGAGCCAGTCAGTAGATTTTAATACATCACAATGGTGTTTTCTGTGTCAGCTAAGTTTGCAGATCTACATACCCTATTCTCAAGAGACCACATCTTGTATGTATTACAGGCTGCGTGTAAGGCTAATAGAGGACGACTATACTCAAGTTTTGGTATAAATACATTTCATGCAATGACTTTCCCTGGTAGTGGATGTGAGAAGGTGAGAGATGTAGTAACACAGTTACTACATTATTTAAGTTGGGAATAAAAGCTTTGTAGCAATTTTATCAGTATGAATAGAAAAATTGAGGTAGGGGTCTAGTGTGAGTCATGAGTATTTTGTTCAGTGGCATTGGGAATATTATTGCTATTAATGTATTTAAAAGTGAGAGGTTAAATTGTTTGCAATTTTCTTTTTGTCAAAAATGTCATAAGGGCGATTTTCTTAGGATTGGTAAGTAGTTTGTTTGCTGTAGTACAGTTGCAGAGTTGGAAGAATGTGATTGAAGGCTGATTTGTAGGGTGTTATATGCTTTAATGGATTCTAGTAAATGTATATCATTTGCATACATGATGAGATTAAGGGGAGGGAGATCTTGACTAAATCTGTTTATGAACAGGGAGCTCAGTAGCAGTCCAATGTTTGAGCTTTTGGGGTATTCTAGTTTTTTAGAAAAGCTTGAGTTGAAAGGTTTTTACTGATATATATTTGTAGTGCTCTGTCTTTTAAATAAGTTTGGAATGAGAATAGTACATTATGGGTATTTTAACATGAAATACCAAAAGGTTTGGAGACACTTGTTTTCCATGTGCATTCTAATTAAAAGTATAGTAAACCAAGAGAAGTGTAGAAAGGTTGCAGAGAAAAATCATTAAGTAAAAACTGCAAGAAAGACTCAGCCAAAATACAGTCTTCACTGTGTAATACATTAAACCTCCTGTACTGTTATTTCACAAATGATAGCAGTCAGATTAGCAGTGCATATCTGATTGTTTTCTCTGATGGGCTCTCTATCGGTTAATGTAAATTCCACAGATTACATTACCAACCTAAATCTTTTTATGGAAGATAAGTTACTTGTATATCATGTTTTGTAGGATTTGGTTAGTAGTCTGATATTTGGGTTAGACAGGAAATGTTTGGAGTTTATGAGTCCTAGCTCTTTGGACCTTTATGTAACTCCTAGTGCCTGTATTGTGTTTGTTTTGAGGAACTGGTAGTATATTATTTAGCAGTAAAGGGCAGATAGAAGAAAATGTTTTGATGTTTGTAAGTAACATATTCCAATGTCAAGAGACAGTAATGGTGAATGCCGTATATCCTATACCCATTAGCACAAGCCGCATTGTGAACCTGAGCTTTTTGTCTCATTCGGTACACTATCTGTGATGGTAATATGATCAGTTTATGTGTAGTTCTGAGTCATTGCCCAATAAGGCATGTCCGATAATCATTAGAGGTATATTACTGTGATGCTTACATTATCCTGTCACTGTATTCAACCTTAACCATTAGTGGTGGTCTGACATGAGTTTGACAAAAATCAGACCACCATAGACAAGTATAAGCTTTTTAATACTACCTTCCTGAGCATCCTTAATTACCATGCCCCATAAGACTTTCCAGAACCAAGACACAACCCTCCCCATGGCTACAGAAAACCACTAAGTCAGAAATGAAAAACAGGGATAAAGCCTGGGAGCACTGGCGCAAAACCAAACCCCCTTCACCTAGACAGAAATTCATAGAACTACGCAATAGAGTCAAAAAGCTAATAAAACAGGACAAATTCCAATACTACCAGTCTGCCCTAGACTCCTCCCAATTCAGCCCCAAACAATTCTCGTCCTCCATAAACTCCATCCTCCACCCAGGTAAAGTCAGTAACCCTCCTCCTAACATCCCTCACTCCTCCGAAAATATTGCTACCTCATTCAACACACACTTCACACAAACAATACTATCACTTGCTAAACAACACAACCCCCTCCCCTCCAACCCACACCTTCAACTAGTAATCTCCCCACTGTCTTCTCTTTTTCTCCTGTACCTACCTCCAACATAAAAAAAAAACTCTTAACTAAACTTAAGCCCACCAAATTAGCAGCAGACAATCTCCCAAGTGAATACTTACAAATCGCAGCTGATGTTCTGGCCTACCCAGTATCCATCTTGATTAACTGATCTGTCAGAAAGTTACGTTCCCACACTATGGAAAGTATCACATGTAAGTCCCCTCCACAGAGGCAGCCCCTCCACAGAACTAACCAATTACCACCTCATAGCTATTCTCTCTCCACTCTCCAAAATACTAGAGAGATGCATTCACTCTCAGGTCTCAGACTACCTCCTTACTAACAACCTCCTTTCCAATACTCAGCATGGTTTCTGACCAAACCATAGCACCCCCACTGCCTTACTCTCCTTTACTAACACTATACTTCAGCATAAAAACAATGGCTATCTCTCCTCTGCTACTTTCCTAGACCTATCTAAAGCATTTGACATCGTCCCACACAAACAACTCATCTCTGTCCTCAGTAACCTATCCTCTCAATCAGTCACCAACTGGTTTCAGAGTTAACTGTCTGACCGTCAAAAATCCATTGTATGGAAGAATGACATATCTCCCCAACTGCCTGTCTCTATAGGGGTGCCCCAAGGATCCATCCTTAGATCCCTACTGTTCTATATTTTTACCAATAATCTAGCCTCTGCCACCAAACATGGCACACTCATACAATACGCAGATGATTCAACCATCATCTTCTCAGCCCAATCCCTACCCAAACTGCAAAAAGTAACACAGGAAGCCTTTTCCTCTGTTGAAACTTGGTTATCCGATGCCCAGTTAATACTCATCCCAAACAAAACTAACCTACTCATCTTCCAACCCACCAAACATACTCAAAACAACTCTCACTTTAACATCACAGCAAAAGACAACACCACTATACACCCAACAGAACACACCAAATTGCTAGGAGTGGAAATAGACAATAATCTAAAATTTGACATTCACATATTCATGACCATAAAAAAGTCCACAAAAAACTAGGAGCATTATACAGAAATAAGAAACTTCTTACCAAGCAGCAAAGATTTCAGTAGCAAATTTCCATCTTATCTCCACCCTACTTTATGCCTCTCCAATATACAGCAACCTAAGGCAATGCAATCTAAACAAGCTAGAGACCTGCTACAACAAAATCGCCAAATTCACCACA
Organism: Protopterus annectens; assembly: GCF_019279795.1. Lineage (NCBI taxonomy): Eukaryota > Metazoa > Chordata > Ceratodontiformes > Protopteridae > Protopterus > Protopterus annectens. The sequence goes on along the minus strand of NC_056741.1, from coordinate 451,375,366 downwards.
GGGGCATCCTACCGTAGTGACCACTGTCTCTCACTTGCTGAACTGGGCTGGCTTGAGCTCCCTCACCTCCTTCAATGGTATCAACTCTCACTCACCCACAAACTAGTAAACCATCCACTAAATGTCCCATCCCTCCAGAATCTACTCCAACCCTATCACACCACCAGACCACTACAATCCAGCAACAAAAATCACTTGCAGATCACTAAATCCAATAACTCTGCTGGTGAAGCACTACTCTCTTGTGCCATAGCCAAATTATGGAACTCCCTCCCACCCACAATTACCTCCATACCATCATGCACCCACTTCAAAACTTTACTAAAAGCACACCTAAAAACATGCTGGCTATGCCCTTGCAACTCCCACTCTAATATCACCCACCCCATCCAACCACTACCGTTCTTTCCACCCCACTAGCTACCTTGATTATAGCAAGCTTGGATGCTCATAAGCCTACTACTTATTATACAGCAGGAACTTCTTATTGTAACAATTGTTTATGTCTGTTATGTACTTCGCAGATAAAGATTCTAGTTGTCTACTGATGCACTATGTTCTTCATCTGTAACTATGTTTGTAATTAATTGTTATGTTAATCAAATTGATAATCGCTATGTAAATCCAATGTAACTACTGTCTGTATATTTTAACTGTGGAGCTTTTCTCCCCAGGCCTCCGCTGAAAATGGACCTATGTCCAGTCAGATACTCCCAGTCAACAAATGTAAATAAATAAATAAATACGCACGCATAAAATAAATGCATATGACTTGCCTTCTGGTGTCATGTGACAAATGGCCCTCTTTTCAGTAAACAAGCACCACCCTTCCATTTATTATAGTTAGTGTATAAAATGTGGTGGAACAGCTGTGGTGGTGCAGCAGTAGCGTTGTTGCCTCACAGCAAGAGGTTCTCCCATTCGATTCTTGGCTGGAGTGCAGGGAGTGCCTTCTGTGTGGAGTCTGCATGTCCTCCCCGCGGTTGGGTGGCATTCTGAAAGACATGCGTAAATGGGCGTGCCTTCTTTGAAGGTTGGGTGTTGAGTTGGCAACTCGGCACCGTGAAAATCTACTGCCAATCATTAGCGGACCGGAGTTCCACTGTGGCGACTCCTAACCGGGAAAAGCCGAAAGAAAACAACAGTGTATAAAATGTGGTCAGCTTATGTAATATTCCTGATTAGAAAGACAAATGTATGTTATGAAGCAAGAACTTCAGTCTGCTCTCTTGCCATTGTGAACCTTTGGAGAAACCTGTTTTGTCAGCACTCCATGTCTGTTCACCACGAAAACCACATTTGTCTTTAGTTATACAGAAGAGGAGGTAGACATCACACAGTTTTTTAGCAGCTCTTCCTTGAGATTGCTAATTTGTCGGCAGGGTGTTGTTAGCTTAGAAAATGAGGACACAATCGCCCATGTACAACAAAATGCTTGTCTTTATGCTGTGTATCTGGATACAATTAGACAAGGAGATCAAATGAAAACCCACAACAGACAAATGAAGTGACAAGGTAATGTACACTTTTTCACTCTCTGCTTTCTGGTGCCTAAGTAATTCTGGAAATAGGCTTTACAGTCTGCAGCAGGGCTAGCATCTCGGAGTTGTGAACATTAATTCTACAAGATGGTCATTGTTGATGTGACACCTCAACCCAATGTACAAAATTGGAAAAAAGGGGGGTTAACGCTGATGCCATTTTACAGTCAATACAGGTACTCATGTCTATTATTTTTTTGTAGGAGGGGACCATGGCTTATATTGTCAAATGCTTTGAGAAACCTAAGAATGGCTACTCCACTGGTCTCCCCAGTATTCATAATCCTAAAGCTGGTTATTTTGTTAACTAAAGAATCTAACAATTGCATTGAAGTCCATCTTATGTCATCAGCCTTCAAAAGTGAACTTTGTATTTCATCTGCTGATGGACTAATTATTCTAATACCTTGGTAGGAAGGGTCAAAAGTAAGGCTAGAGCATCAATTACCTTGCTGAGGAACAGTTTTCTGAACAAAAAATTAAGCTATACAAAAGCAGACATCACATAAAAGTAACCTGTTGAACCTTAACAACAACAAGTCATGCTCATAGAGGTTTATTCTCTCTCTCTCTGCATTACGGTCTTTCTTGTAAATTATTAAACTTCAATCCTTGTATTAGCATTTGCGCAATTACACAATTCAGGCCTTTACCACATGCCTTCTACTTTTTAGGTCTATCTGTTATCAGGCACACCTTCCGGATGTCTGGAGAGTGAAGATGTCATTGTTTGAGTCATGTCCACTCTCTACTGTGACCACAAAAAAGAAAGCTGAGTCCACGTAGGGTTCACATTGAAGGGATCACTTAACATAATCAGCTGAAGGCCAGATTACTGTTGTACAGATCTGCAGTGATACACACCCAAACTATAGAATTAATGTACATTTAATCTCATAAATGCCAGAGCCCAGGAAATGACCCAAACAAATACAAATGAGAGGCTTGGAACAAGCAAGGCAGCTTCTATGACAAATGGCTTGACAGCTTCAGTTCACATTTTCAAATACAGCAAAGTGTCTTAATGAAGATGATGGTGACATTTAAGTACCTTAATGGTATAAATATGGTAAACAGTATTTTTAATGCCAAAAAAATTAAAAGTATGTTAGGACATAGAAGAATAAAGTTGAAGGGAGAAATAGTGAAGATGGGATAAGAAGGATTTTATTGGCCATATTAAATGTTTTACCAAAAGTGGTGGGATTAAGTTTTAACAGAGAATAGGGAAACTGAAAGAGAGAACTGAAGCTGACTCTGTGCTAAATGGAATGAGCATTTTAGTGCACCCCAAAATAAACTGAGACTATTTCCTTTTTCATGTGTAATGGGAGCTATGTAATCTGAAAGTCATATTTAATATAGTATACTATCAGGGCTTTTATCTGAAAGCATTTCCGGATTTTACAGGCAGACTGATAATGGAGATGAGAAAGAGAAAAAGAGAGAGAGAGATGAGACAAGGCATGCAATGTATTTACAAACTTCGTTTCAAAATCTAGTGTATATTCTGTTCAGAAAGACAGTACATCTTCATTTAAGTGTTAATGCCATTTCAAGTTTGTGAGAGGAAAGGTCATACTGAAATTAAACTGAGTTTACAAAAGTGAGGGTGAGCTTGAGGGTGAAACAGTGAGGGTGAGCTTGTGGGTGAAACAGGACCAGAAGTTGAAGTCTGAGAAGCATATTTCTAGCTGTGATGTAGGAATCCCTAATAATTACTGTGACAATAGGAGGTACTGCAAGCCATGCCAGGCGAAGTAGGGTAGTGGATGTATGACTTGTGCCAGCACAGCTAGCTGAAGTGTTGTAAATAATGATATATCCTTGCAATATCAAACTGATTTATACAAGGTGCCCGTGTTACAAATGCATTAGAACTTTACGTTATTTGTATAGCAAACTGATTTATACAAGCTCCTTATGCTGAAAATATATTTGTGAGTTTTGCTTATGTTGAAATCTATCAACAGAGCACCCTCTTGAAATGAAATGAAATGTACATGTATTAGTGTAACTGAATTAAAAGTATATGTTTTACTAGAGGATACTGGGACAGAGGCCAGTTAACCAGCTAACTTATTTTAAAGAAATAAGGGAAATTTAAATGAGCTGTTAAACCATTAAATCGGCATCCCACTGTGATGAACAGGACTGGAGCTGGTAGGTCTGGGGCAAAGCCATTGTTTGTTAGCTCAGTGAAAAGAAGAGAGGCCCCAGGCACTGCCATAAACATATGGATGTGTATTGTGGCCATCTGTGCTGACTTCCTGTCTCAGCTTCAAAGGGGAATACTGTGAGAACGTAGAGTCAGGTGACAAGATGAGGTCATTCTGCCAGCTGATTTGGCAATTATATTTTAGATATTACAAAGAGAAATCTCAGAGTATAGAGTATTCTGTTTGGGAAGCCTGACAAGAAAGACTGCTCACATATTTAATCTTGCCTTGCCCAAGTAAGTTATTAGGGAATAGTAAATTATCTTAGCTTTAGACAGAAATATAGTGAAGCTTAGTTCAGAGAATAGGTTCATAGGTTCATACTAGGCTATCTGCCCGAGGGCATTTACAAGCCTAGCCCATAGTTTTGTGGCTTACGCCACCCCTTTAGTATGGGGAACTATACCCATTATTTTGCTGTGCCTCTGTCGAGCAGTGACACTGAGGTAATCCCTGGGGTATATCTGCGATCTCCCATCCATTGGTCAAGATTTCTCTTGAACAAGGCCAGCGAGGTGCTCTGCCTCACATATACCGGGATTTTGTTCCACAGCATAGGGAGTCATTGGGTGATGAATCTATCCCTCCAGCACGTCCTATTAATAGCCGTGTCGAGGTTTAAGTCTCCCGCCCTTGTGGCTCTGACGGATCTAGATTTTTTGAGGTGAAGCATATTCATCAAATCTGGGTTTGACATGGCCTTGTATGTTAGGCAAAGGTCATCTCTGAGCAAGCGGTAAGCGACTGAATAGAGCTGGAGTTCTTTCAGTCGGGCAGCATAGGACAGATGTTTGAGACCCTTTATCCTTTTGGTGAGGAACTTTTGTGGCCTCTCCAGCTGCTGCAAGTGTCAGGTCAGATACATTCCGAATGGGGCATTGTACTCAATCATTGGTCTGATGAGTGATGTGTATAGGGAGACTATGACCTCCATTGATCTAGATGAGAATCCCTTCATGATAAGGTGGGCAATGTAGAAGGTCTTCCTAGCTACTTTAGCTACATGGGTGTCGAATGACAGACTACTATCAACCTGGGTCCCCAGGTCCCTGATAACTTCTTCTGTGCTCAGTGGATTGCCACCTATTTGGTAGCTAGGGGTAACCTTGTTTTTCCCGAAGGGTATGACTATGCATTTTTTGGCATTTAACTTTAGGCCATGGCTCTGGCACCAGTTATCCGTTTCTGTGAGACCCTTCTGAAGGATATCTGTGTCAGATGTGTTTTCTACTATGGCCCAGTTTGCAGTCATCTGCAAACTTTGTCAGCCATAACCCTCCTGTGTTTGCTTGTACTTGGAAAAGTAGATGCCAAACAAGAGTGGGCCCAGGACTGAGCCCTGTGGTACACCACTTGTGACAGGCTTTGAGTCTGACATGGCGCCAGCAACTCTGACCCTGTGGGTTCTGTCACTCAGCCAGTTTGCAACCCATCTTGTGATGTATGGGTTAACATTTAAGCTGATGAGTTTTTCAATGATACCCGAGTGGGGTATTGTATCGAAGGCCTTTGCCAGATCGAGGTAGGCTGTATGGACTGCCTTTCCCTCATCAATGGCTTTGGTGACTGTTTCAAAAAAGTCAACCAAGTTTAGAAGGCATGATCTGCCTTTGACAAAGCCAAACTGGGATGGATCCAAAGTCTGCAAATTCCCTATGTCTTTATTTATGAGGTCCATTATGATCCTCTCCATGGCTTTGCAGATAAGGCTTGTCAAGCTAATGGGCCGGTAATTTCCAGGGTCGGTGGAGGCACCGCCTTTGTGAAGTGGGACCACAGTTGCAGTGTGCCACTCCCTGGGTACGTATTCAGAGGTAAGACTATGATTAAACAGCTGTCCTAGCTGTGGGTTTAATTCCTCGTTGAGTTCGTGGAATTTCTTTATTTGTATGAGTCTGTCCATCGATGTTAATTTCAATATTTTCTTTGATTTGAACTCTGTGATTTACTGTATATATTCAATATTTTCATGTCTGTTATTATTTATTATTAAATATATTTCAAACTGTTATTGTGACTTTTCCTTGTAGAAAGTATCTAACTTTTGACAGTACTTATATTTATTTGGTGACACTGTGTGGGCCTCTCCAGAAGGCCTAGCCATCTTGGTGAACTACTACCATTTGTATTAGTATTAATATTACACAGTATAATTGAACACCTTTTGTTAAGGGCCTTAGAATAGCTGATTGTGAGTGTCTGGTGGTGGTGGTAACTATCTTATAATCTGAGCAGAAAGGGGCAAAGCTAGTAAACCTGTGCCAGCCTTTCCCAGGTGTGTTTATGTGTGCAAATTAAATCTCTTAGTGTGTGTGTGTGTGTGTGTGTGTGTGTGTGTGTGTGTGTGTGTGTGTGTGTGTGTGTGTGTGTGTGTGTGTGTGTGTGTGTGTGTGTGTGTGTGTGTGTGTGTGTGTGTGTGTGTGTGTGTGTGTGTGTGTGTGTGTGTGTGTGTGTGTATGTGTGTGTGTGTGTGTGTGTGTGTGTGTGTGTGTGTGTGTGTGTGTGTGTGTGTGTGTGTTAGCTACTTGGTGCAGGGACAGGAAGCACTGGGTTTACAGAGAAAGTGCTGGAGGACTTGGCCTGGACACTTGGCTGAGGACCTGACCCTGCAGTTGTAACAGTGGGGAGTCTTATTGGAGATCAGAAGGGAAACAGATATAGAGACATCTAGACCCCAGGCTGAGTCTGTACTCTGTGTGCTCTTAAGAGAAATTGTACTTGATGCAGAGATCTGCATCTGGAAATACTGAGTGTATCCATTTATATTCCAAGTGCATGTCCGTTTCCAGTGTCAGTGGTGAGGATTTAGGCTCCTTGATTACTGGCCCAGAGTGGGGAGGACACACATATTGGTACCCAGCACATATTGGTAGCAGTGGTGGGTGTCACATATTTGATGGCAGTTGTGGGATCATCACATGCTCACAAATTGCTGAGCAGTGGTGTGGACATTGAACTCATGTAGTCTGTAATCAGTGGTCGCTAAAGAATGTGTTTGTACTCTCAAGCAGCCACAAAGTAGACTTTCAGAGTTTCATATCACAATAGTTTTATTTATTTACTTTTTGTTAGCTTAGTTAGTCATGGAGAGCAGGTAAGGATGTCAGCAGAGGACTATGGCAAGCTGACAAGGAGCCAGTTGACTGAGATGTGCCAAGCCAAAGGACTGGGGCAAGCCAAACTGACTAAAGGGGAAATGATTGCAGCCTTAATCACAGCTGCATCACAGACCAGCAAACAGGAAGAGAACCTGGCTGGCAGTGGGTATGTTCAGCTCTCAAAAACAGGACAGTTCAACTTTTCCTCAGAAGACTTAAAAATCTGTCTAGAATTAAAGAGACTTGAACTGGAGGCCAAACATTTGGAACTAGATTCATCAGAGAGACTGCAGCATTTGGAGGTTGAGGTAGAATCAGCCAAGAGACTGTGGCATTTGGAAGCTGAAGAAAATGAGAGGCAGAGGCAGCATGAAAAGGAAATTCTGACTCTTCACCGGGGTCATAGAGGTAATGGGGAAGGGAGTAACCTAACCCCTGAAGCAATAAAGGTTAGTAAACTTCTTCCGCAATACCAAAAAGGTGATAATTTTGATAGTTTTATTCATATATTTGAAAGATTATGCAAACAGTATAATGCTGACCAATGGATCTGGGTACAGTTCCCCACCCCTTACTCCATAGTAAAGCTATAACTGTTGTTTCTAAATTGCCTGATACTGATTGTTTAGATTATGAAAAGGTGCAGTACTGTTGATTACAATGTTTTAAGTTAACACCAGAAGCTTTCAGAAAAAAAGTTTTGTGAGCATAGACTCAAGGCAGATGAAAATTTCATAAGTGGGTGAGTGGGTGTCATGTCACCACTTTTCAATGGCTGGCAAACCTTTTGGTGAGGGAACAAGCCCTTAGCATTTTGCCTGTGGACATAAGAATCTGGTTGGCAGACAGGGGAATGCAACTCTGCAGACGAGTTGGAGAAAAAAGGAGACCTACACCTGGCAAGCAGAGTATCACTGCACAGGAAAGGGATAGCCAGTGCTGCAGATGGATATAAAGGAACACATGGTGGGCAGTCTAAACTGCCCCAAAAGAGTCTGGCAGTAACTGGGGAAGCCACTAGTTCAGGTACATGGCCAAGATCAAGGGCTGTGTTTGTTACCTGTGTGCTCTTAAGGGAAACTGTACTTGATGCAGAGAGTGTGTCCATTTGTATTCCAAGTGCACGTCCCTTTTCAGTGTCAGTGGTGAGGTCTTAGGGTCCTTGATTACTGGCCCAGTGTGGGGGTGACACATATTGGTAGTACATGTGGGCATCACAATGTAAGTAACTTCCAGGATATCAGAAAACTTAAATAGAGCTGAATAAATCTCACCCCAGGCTTCGTGCCCACTGAGTGGAGCACAGCTACAGTTATCCTACTCCACAAGGAAGGATCCATCTTGGATCCCGGGAACTATTGCCCCATCAGTCTGACGAGCCTGATCTGCAAGGCCATGGAATGTATTATCATGGAACTTATAAACAAAGACATTGGCAACCTTAAAACACTGGACCCCACCAAGTTTGGGTTCGTGAAGGGCCGATCTTGTCTCCTGAACCTTGTTGACTTCTTCAAATCAGTCTATAGAGCCATGGATGAGGGTAAGGCAGTCCACACAGCCTATCTGGACCTCGCCAAGGCCTTTGACACCATCCCCCACTCTGGAATCATAGATAAACTTACTAAGCTGGGCATTAATCCCTACGTCACTCGATGGGTTGCCAACTGGCTTACTGACAGAACCCACACTGTAAAAGTAGCTGACTCCAAATCCAGCTCCAGACAAGCGACAAGTGGAGTACCTCAGGGTTCAGTCCTGGGACCTCTCTTGTTTGGCATCTACTTCTCTGAAGTACAGGCCAACACTAAGGGACTCTGGCTAACAAAGTTAGCAGATGACTGCAAACTGGGAGCCATTATTGAATCCCCAAATGATGTGGATACTCTACAAAAGGGCCTTACAGAAAGAGATGCTTGGTGCCAGAGCCATGGGCTCAAGCTCAATGCCAAGAAATGTATAATTATCCCCTTTGGGAAAAAACATGTACCCATGAATTATCACATAGGTGGCAGTACACTAAATGCCGAAAGTGTGATAAGAGACTTAGGGACACAGGCAGACAGTGGTCTCACCTTCAATAACCACATTGCCACAACAGCTAGGAAATCCTTCTATGTGGCACACCTCATCACTAAGGGCTTTGCATCCAGAAAAAAGGAGGTCATTGTCCCACTGTACTCATCCCTCATTAGACCCATTATAGAATACAATGCCCCATTTGGTATGTACCTATCAAGATATCTTCAACAACTGGAAAGGCCGCAGAAATACCTCACTAAAAGAATCACAGGCCTAAAGCAGATGCCCTATGCTGACCACCTTAAAAAACTCCAGCTATACTCTGTCACATATCGTTTACTCCGAGGCGATCTCTGCTTAACATACAAGGCCATGTCAAACCCAGAGCTGTTAGACATGCTACACTTAAAGAAATCCCAATCCCTCAGAGCCACAAGCTCCAGGGATCTAAATCTTGTCATCACAATAAACAAAATATGCTGAAGGGATAGGTTCCTGATCCAGAGACTCCCCAGACTTTGGAAGAGACTGTCCATACATGTCAAGCAGAGCACCTCTTTGGCCCTCTTCAAAAGGAGCCTTGATGATTGGATGGGAGAAAGGAAATTCACCCTGGGGATCACGTCAGTCACCTTGCTAGACAGGGGTCCAGGGAAGTAAATAGTGTGGGAAGGAATAGCCAGGGAATTGTTATGGCTAGACTTGTATAGGCCCTAGGGCTGATAGCCTAGTACCAACCTATGAACCTATAAACACAGAAAAAGAGACCTCCTGAAGTACTGAGCAAGGTGTGTCTATGTGGGATAGGTTCTACTTTGGCACGTAGAGATTTTTTTTCTAAAGATCAGGGATCAGTTGAGCCCTTGATTTCCCATCATTTTAAGTACAATGATCCAGTGCAGGAGCTGACAAGGTTCATTCTCCAGTTATTTGTACTGACTAATACGTAGCCACCCCCCCACATACACACAGACACCTTTTTAAGATTAATGGAGTCCTCTGTAACTCTTCAGTTTTCATTGCATCACAATCACTTTTGAAAATAAGAAAAGAAACTTCACTGACCTGAAAGGCTCCATCCTCTGGACAGGACATATCCCAAAGAGAGTAATCAGTCTCCCGATCTCCTGTTTCATCAATTTTCAAACTACCAGTCACTCCTGAAGATGAAAAGAACAGGTACAGATGATCAGACAAATGCTCCCCATGACTTTGCTGTTTCTTCAAGTGCTTACAACAAGAAATCTCAGTCATCTGCGAGCGCAAACTGTCTAACTGGGTCAGCAGGCTCATTCCAACTACAATCAGACTTAAAAACTTGTAGATTAATATTTTCCAGTGTGCTAAAATCTGTGAAAAGGAACAAAGTACAAACCCTTTCCAAAACTCCATACAAGTGGAAAATAAAACTGGGAAAGTATAACTTAACTTACATAACTGCAGTCCAAGATATGAAGACACAACATCCACAAAATCCAGCAACTTACAAGGGGACTCATTATACTTAGCATAACTAAACTATGGAAGAGTATTCCCTTTGCCATCCCACAAAAAACTTCCTTGTTATTAAAACCAAACTCTGCCTACATCAAAATCATGCTAAAATCTGCAAATCTTCTGAATCTCCAAGCTAAAAATATCCAGATACACAAGATTTTTCTTCTGACTTACTAAACCATTTCTACCAACTAGCTTTTCATGATTTACAGACGTGAGTGTATTACACTCCTCCCATGAGAAATCACATATTTTGGTGTTCTCTACTGCTTTGTGATTTGTTGCTTCAGTGACGATCTTTAATGTGCACCAATGTCATGTTTAGAACTTATTACACCGTCATTATGTGATAATCCCTGTTTATTTTATTTTAATGCATTTCATTATTTTTGTACATTGTCCTTTCTTTAGAAGTTGTTTAAACATGATTCTATTGTATATCTAGTATTTCTTGGAGCTTTTCTCCTGGGCATCCAATGAAAATGAGCAAAATAACCCAGTCGGACTTTTCAGAAAAACAAAGCAACTAGCTAAATATATACCATTCATCCATTTCTTTATTAATTATGTTAATGGCCTTGTCCAATGTAACTTTTTCAGCTATGACTTGAGACAACAGGTAGAAATTCCACAAACAGTAGATATCATGCTACATGTGCACACAGATATATTTGTTATTGCGCATATTGGCCACACAGTGAAGAAAAAAGGGTGAAAGATCATGAATACATAATAAACTAGATTATATTGTACTAGCTATTTTCATGGTTTATAATCATTAAAGAAGCTGATGAATGAAAGATCTCTAAAACATTTTTACATGCTGTTTTCACATTATACATCTGCTGACTGCTTGGCCTACCTCAGTGTGAACTCCCATTCATTCCTTTAACAGGGTAAAAGATGGACACAGTGCAGCTGTCATACTGGGATTTTTCATTATGTTCTCAATCCCGCCCTTCGGTGGTTTACATGCATGCCTGTTTCAATTTTCAGTTATGTTCTCAATCCCTCCCTTCGGTGGTTTACATGCATGCCTGTTTCAACCACTCACCAGATCACATGGATGCATCCACACTTGTACAATGCAGAGCCAATGGCATGTCACTCAGACATGTGCTCAGTGATGTACGTCTGTCCTCCAAAGGGTGTCAGTATTTCATCTAACCAGACTGTCTCACTAACTCCAGGACTTTGTTAGCCTCCTTCAGTACCCAGATCACTGATCAGTTTGTTATCATTTGGCTCATATGGCTTTATGCCTATAAATCACAGAGCAAACTCATTTCCATAATGTTTTAGCATAGCTGCACAGAAGTGAACCTTAAGGGAATTTCATATTTTATGTGTCAGTCAGTAATTAGAAAACCCCGTGAAAGACCCAGCTAAGCTAGAGTCCTGTGTATAATAACTTAAACCTCCTTTTAGTGGTGGTCCATGGGATATATTCAAATGACTCTATATGGATATACCATTGTTTCAGCTACATGCTTTTTGAATGCCTATGACTTTTCACTTTTAACTCTTTAAATTATTACCGGTTCATTTAGGCAAATAAAGCTAAATCCCACTAACTGTAGACATGCCATGTTTCTCCTTTTTGTTGAACCTTCGGTACAGCATAAGTAGATGGTTTAGCTATACTTTGGAAACACAGAGTTTAAGACCAAGCCTGATGCATGCATCTCAAGGGCCTCCACTACCCGAGATCTACCCTATGGTTTAGATCTGTGGTATTGTGAGGGTATAGGGTGTCATATAAAGCAATATGGGAAGCCATTATATTAGCAGTATACCTGTTTAAGGGAGCAAAGCATATTGGTTTTTATGTAATATAAACACAACCAGTCAGTCTGTGGTAAACTGTGATGGTGTAAGACCTTTGTGTGAACACCTCTTCTATCTTGTTGCCCCTGTATGTAGAGTTATTAACTTGAATGCGCAGCATAGTGTCAATAGATATGAGATGGTTCAGCATGGTGTCAGAATAAATTTATTTCCGACAAGATTTTAATCAACCTGACACCAATGGCTGTATTTTGGTTCTACTCTAAAACAGTTTGCCTGCGTGGTATCTCACACACGTCCCAGCAAAAAAAAAAAAAAAAAAAAAAAAAAAACAATACAAAATATTTTAGGCACAATAAAAAAGTATTCAAACAACTTAAACAGTTTGTTTTCATAATTTTTAAACATTTGTCAAAAAAGTATTAATTTTTTTTACAGTTTAAATTTCCTTCTCACATTATTTTATTTCTTTTTTTATACCATGCAATTTTCAACGTCATTTTCTTTTTTGGCTCAGTATTGCTTCTTTATAACCACTAGCAGCGTTAAACCCTTATGGAATCCTTAATGAAAATTGAAAGCTATGGATTCAACATTTTGATCAGTATCTCACTAGAAGGTGGACTTGCTGTTAAACCAGAATGTATTCGGTGACAATGTTTCTTAATGTCACAAAAGAAGCAATCAAATGGTTAACACTTTTAACCTTTCAGAGGAAATCTTTTTGTAATTATTTATTTTATTTAACATTTGTTGACCAGGAATGTCTGACTAGGACAGAGCCTATTTTCAGAGGAGGCCCGGGGAAATACACTCCAGACACATGTCTTTGGAATGTGGGAGGAAACCAGAGTAGTCTGAGGAAACCCATACGAACAAGGGCAGGCATGCAGACTCTGCACAGAAGGCACCCCAGTTGGGAATCAAACTGAAGTACCTGTTGCTGTGAATCAGCAATGTTAACCACTACACCACTGTGCCACACTATAATTAAAGGAAAATTCTATGTATACTCTGAGCCAAACAAGAAGGTACCATATATCAGTCATTTATTCTTGACTTAAACTCAAGCAGTCCAGAAATCAACAGATGAATACATGACTGATCTTAACCACAGTGTGCAAGACTGTGAGAGTTTTTAAACATAAGCAATTCTCTAAAAATAGTTAGACCAGTGTAATCAGAAAAGATCAAATCAGAGGCAGACTGTTAAGGAAAGCAGATCCATCCATCCACAACCACTTTTTCCCATTTTTGCACATGGGGGAAGTGGTGACACAAAAAAAACAAAGATACATGAAGAGTGAGTTAACCATCTAACATTTAGGTCAGAGTACACAGAATACTTTAGTTTGGTAAAACATTTCCACATCATACCACATGTGACACTCCAGTCAGGTGCTATCAAAAGGGATCTAGGCACTCTTGTTGATCATTCTTTATCTTTTGACTATTACAGCTCTATAGTAGGTCAGGAATGGCTTCTATCTGGCTCATCTAATTTCCAAACACATCTCTTCTAGATTCAAAGAGTCTTAATTCCCCCTTTGCTCATATCTGATCAGATCTATTATTGAATATAATATTTTGGCATGTATTTGTATAAACATATCAATCAGTCTCAGAGATTCCTAACTAAAAAAAGGAGTAACCATGAGACCCTCAGATATCTGGACAGAGCAGCCCTTGATCTTACTTGGTTTCTTATAGACTTTTCCATGAGGATCTGTGTCTAGCCTTTTGAGCCACAAAAAATCCAACCCTCTTTGCCTTCCTATTCCTTCACAGAACAATTGATTCCTCAAATATCCAGTTAGAGGAAAGAAATCTTCATCAAGGGATAAATAAAGCACAGTAGAATGATATATTCATAGCACACCATACCCCTCACCACTGGAAGAAACTTTTGCTGTATGTCATGCAAAGTAGCACCCTTAACACATTCAAAGTAAACCTAGACACTCGGATGTGACACACCCCTCCAATCAGGTGTTTGTTGATAATTCTTTATCTTTTGGTAGACAATCCTTCCCATCATCACGTTATATATACTAAGCATCATTAACAAGCAAATAATCAGGGACCTAGGTACTTGGGTATATAGACTGATTTATTTTATCCTTTGTATGACAACAGTTGTCAGAAAAACTTTTTATTTAGCCCAGCTAATTGCTAATTTCTTCCCTACCTTGTGATGGCTCCTTAAGACTGGTGGGAACACATTTGAAAATGGTTTATTGGCCAAGCCTGTAGTGGTCTGTAGACTGATAAAGTTGTGCTTAACAAGGAACCTATATTAGAAGAGCAAGAATTATGTAAAACAAAAGTAGTGAATGCTAAACCAGATGGAATAAGATGTATATCTGCAAACAAAGTAAAGCTAAAACTGCTAGCAACCGCATGTGAGACAAAAAAATAGCCAAAATATCAGAATCACCTATTATGCCTTAAGATCTTTTATTGCTTGCTTAACTAATAGTGATAAACATGTCCTTGCAAACCTCAAAGTGTTTAATCTAAGCTACCAGTTTTGTCCCGGATGAATGGCACTTACCAGTTGTCATGCCCTTCTCTAAGGACGGCCTCACAACTGACCTGGGTAATTACAGACATATCAGTTTTACAAGTCTGCTTGGTATGACTTTTGTCTTTTGGGGGTAAATATGGAGAAGGGATGGGCTGGAGATGAAAGACTAGTACTTCAACTGCTTAAAGGGAAGTGAGATGGATGATATCCAATGCTTAGAATGGGGAGGGTATGGAAGTTTAGACAGAAAGAGGAGTTAGAATCTGGATGCAAAAACTCTTGAAGGATACAATTAGTAGTTGACAAGGAGGTGTGAGTTGGTGTTCAGTGATAGGCAGACCAATCAAGGAAAAAGGTAAGAGAGAGTGAATGATGAAATGGGTGAAAGTGTAGTTGTACTGAACTAGCAATGGTAGTACCAAGAACAGTTGTAGACTACTAGAAATAAGATTAACTGTAAACAAAGTGAGGTAACCTTCTGAATACCAGAGAGGCAGGAAAGTGGGATACCCCAAATTCTACATATGGTGGTCAATACAGCATCAAATGTGTTAGGAGGGAAAATTCTGAGGGAGATGACAGTGTTCAAATTATGGGTATATCATGGTTATGTATAAGGTGAGAATGAGTAGAAACGCAAATAACTTTTTTCTTCTGCAATAAGATGTGAATGCTGGGTATTTATGTTGTATGTACTACTGCAAATATGTGGTATAATATGGCAGACATGTCTATGTTAAATAATATTGTTGAAGAGCTTTGTTAATATACAATAATAAAAAATGAAAGAGTATAAAAATAAGTGTGGTTATCATCACTTTTGGTAGACAATCCCTCCCGTCATCACGTTGTACATACTAGGCATCATTAAAAAACAAATAATCAGGGACCTAGGTACTTGGGTATATAGACTGATTTCTTTTATCCTTTCTATGATAACAGTTGTCAGGAAAGCTTTTTATTTAGCCCAGCTAATTGCTAAAAGAAACATCATCAAGTTCTAAACAAGTAATCACTACCGTATGCTCAGTATTGATCAGGTCAATTACTGAGTACAACACTCCCTTTAGGATGCATCTTATTAAACGTATCAAGCAATCAGAAAGACCCCAAAGGTTACTAACCGAAAAGATCACAGAACAAATGTCCTGAGTTACCAAAAGTGGCTGGAGGCTATAGTGTTTATTCAGTCCTTATAGACTTTTGACGGGAGAGCTTTGTCTCATCATACCATTAGAGACTAGAAATTCCAAGACCTGCTTTTTCTGCACAAGTCCAATATCTCAACCAATACTAAAACCATCCATCTAAATTTACACCAATATATAAATAAAACACACTGGAGGTACCACATTATAACTCATCACCTCCCAAACCTCTGGAATAAACTTCCCCTGCATGTTATACAATGTAACTCACCGTCTTCCTTTAAATATAAACTGGATAGTTGGATGGGTATCTATACAATTACACCAGGACTGACAGCTATGGTCCTCCTGAAGAAAGGACATCTATGCTGAGGGTGGGTACTAGCTAGGCATAAATGTTCATATGACTCAGTGACCTTGAAATATCTATGAATCTATAGCATCCAGTAGCAAAACAGTCATAAACAAGAACAACTGCAAACGTTGTGGCTTCAGACATAAAAAAAACATGCAGCAAAACTTTTGATATGGTGTGTAAGCCTTGTGAAATTTGGGACATTTCACAGACATTTGCAAAAAGGGAAAAAGACTGTTGCAATATAATGTAAATATTGTACCACAGCTAGTTAAAAACAAAGCAGAACTCTGTGTTATAAAGGTTACAAATTCATTAACATGTACATGTGTTAATGTAAACTACAGAAGTGATAACACAAATATAGCTCACATTTCTAGCCCCAGTAAAGTTATTTGGAGGACAAAAAGGCTGATGATTAGAGGAATGTCTGTAACATTTATTTTATACACTGTGGACAAATGCAATAGTCTGTCCATATCTACACTCAACTCTTTGGGTTGTTTCAAGTTTTTTGTTTAATTTTGTCTTATTCCATCCACAGATTAATAACTAAGGGTGAAGTCTGGCTAGACTGTATGTACATATCAAAGAAGTACAAGTTATTATTTCAAGTTGTATCACTTAAAGCTATTTTAAAGCAATCTAATATTTTGGAGTACAATACTTGTGAACAGCTTGAAATGATTAAAACTAGTCATACCATGTGGATGTAGAATAATACTGTTCACAGCAATAACCTTTTTACAACAGAAGGCAGTGCTAGCTGTAATAAGACACCGAGAAGGCACAGCCTTGCAAAACATTTGCAGAGATGCATAAATGTTTGTCAATTGTGTTATTTAAGTACTTTCCCCACCCATTGCTTTGCGGAGATCTATAATATTGAATGCTCACCCAAACCAGTATTGCTCCTGAGTAAACCTCCTTAACAACAAATTGTCTCCTGCTCATTTTCTCAGGGCTCCCATCTGCTTGATGCCCTTCCCATGCTCTGTGGGGGTCCTGAATTAATCCTGCTCTATCCTTAGCAACAAAGAGATTTATTTTATTATTTTGTACTTCAGTTAACTGATTTAGAGTGCTACTACTTTGTTTTTGCATTATTTATTGGTTTTGTGCTTTAAATCATTTTAAATGTCCCTAATACATGAAATTGGCTTGTCCAGGTAGTTTGCTGAAGTTGTTTCGTGGTAGCATTACACTCTCAAGCAATCTTTTTTTGTGTTTTTACATTAAGAGGTCTGTCTAGTGGCAAAAATTGGTGGCCATGTCTGTCTGAGTTAGGGAACACATAAGAAAGCTGTAAGTGTAGTCACTTTATTGACCAGAGGACTTAGAAGTCAGTTTCATGTGTTTTAAGTGCCTGTATAAATTTGCTGCATTTGCAAACTACTGCCCATTGTGCAGTGGTGGTTAGTAGTGCCCTGCATAAATGCAAACACCTAGAAACTAACTTTTCCTGTAAAACCAACTCTGAAACTATATTGTAACTTGGTGAGTGTAGAGCAACTACTCTGAGCATTGAGTAGTAGAGATCAGCTACTTTGTGCATTGAGGAGCGCTGCCCATTAAATATAGTATTATTATTAAACCTAGTCTAGTCTCTATCCCCAAAACCAACATTAATCAGCCCACTATTAGCCCCTTCTGCACCACACCCTTG
Organism: Protopterus annectens; assembly: GCF_019279795.1. Taxonomy (NCBI): domain Eukaryota; kingdom Metazoa; phylum Chordata; order Ceratodontiformes; family Protopteridae; genus Protopterus; species Protopterus annectens. The sequence goes on along the minus strand of NC_056741.1, from coordinate 451,357,505 downwards.
TAGCTCATTCAGTAAAGGACCTGACATCAAGGATATGCACTTTCTCAACTTCTCTGCAGCCAGTTTGGTGGATGTGGGTATTGTCACATTGCCAGCCTTGCTATCTGGAATTCTGTATATATTTCTGTCATTTGTGAATACTGATATGATTTATCCAGAACTGTATGTTATGTACTGAGCTAAAATGTAACCACAGCATGCCCTGCTGGCTTAGCATAGAAATGTATATATACTATTGTGATTGTGTAACTGTATATGTTTTAACAGTAGAAACTGGGACATAAAAGGTTAATTTGCAAATTAGTTGACATTAAATTGTTTTATGATTGTGCTATAAAAGTTCTCTCTCAGTTTCAGTGTAGCAGACACAATGTCTAGAGCTATCCGTTTGTTGTATTGTCTTGGAAGAGAAGTAATTACTAGCTTTGAGATGCAGAAGTGTTTTAATGATTTATGAATTCCAAGCAGCTACACAGCTCTGAGCAAACATCTGAGAGAAATGTATTTTTCACACAGAAAAGTTAAGTTCTGTTTGTTTCTGACAAAAGGTGGTTTAGCTTGGGAACTAAAGTCAGGTGACAAAAAGTGATGTCATCCAAGCTAAACCAGCAGTAATAGTTGATATTAATTTAATAACTCTCTCAGAGAGGGACTGGGCATTTTGTATTTTGTCTTGGACCTAGCAAGGACATCCACTCATCACCACCTTCTGCTCTTGCCTTGCTGTAAGTAAGTTTATAGGGCATAATAACTCTCTTTTAAGATTTAGATAGGAATATAGTAAAGATTAGTTTAGATGTTTTTTGCATTTATTTGAGACTGTCCTGCAATGTTGCTTTAAATATTTCCTGTGATTTTGAACGCTGAAGTTATTGTGTTGATTTACTGAGTATTATCTTGTTCTTTTATTATTTATTAATAAATATATTTAAACCTATCTTTGTGGGTGATATCTGTGAGACATATTTAAACTCTTAGAGTACTTGCATATCTGTTTGGTGACACTGTACAAGCCACTCCTAAATAGCCTTGCTTTTGGTCAGACTACCACTTGGATTAATAGTAACATTTCACAATAGGATTGGACACCCTTTGTTAAGGGCCTTAAAAGTAGCTGATAAGAGTGGTTGGTGGCAGTGGAAACTACCTTATAGTCTGGGTAGAAGGGGGCATAGCTAGTAAATCTGTGCTAGACTTTCCCAGGAGTGTGACAAATACAAAAAATCCAAGACCCAATTGAACCGGTGAAATAAAATAGTACAAGCCAAAGAGTAAATAACTATAATACCGGTAGCAGCATGGCAGGTAGTGCAAACATAGTTTTATTGCAAGGAAAAAAACATAAGCACTTTCAGAGTTATCCAACCGCTTCCTCAGACAAAACAGTGCATAACAGGTGCTCTATTTAAACAATGTGCCAATGAATACTTTAATTCATCTAATTATGCATGATGCCAAGAACTACACAAAAAATAAATAAAACATTGTAAACAACTGCACATATACACAAAAGCTATTAACATTTTTGTAAATTCAATGTTGCAATGGACTAGCTTTTAAAAAAGGTTTTAATGATAATTTAGCATTCAGGCCAGGTGATTTATCTACATTTAACTCAAAATCCAATTCTGTTCTCCTGTCCCAGTGATGTTCCTAATGTCACCCCCCCCCCATCTCTTTCTACTATCACTTCTAAAACCATGAACTTAAAATAGTGCCCTCGACCTTCCTTGGCTACATGCTGTGCAGGTGCATTAGTCCCCTTAACATTTATCCTACAATCAGCATAAAAATTATGGTTAATCTTGAAACCTGCATACGGATGTGTAAAATAAGCCCCTGTATATATATATATATATATATACATATATATATATATATATATATATATATATATATATATATGTGTGTGTGTGTGTGTGTGTGTTCACATGCTGTACAATTCCTGCAGGCATATGTCCCAGTTCTATGTGATTCAGTTATGCCCACATCTCTACTAGGTTTGTAACACAAATGCCTTTTAAGTGACCTATTATTCCTAAAAGCAAAATGCAGCCCTTCGGCCACTACATCCTTAAGTTTTTCAACAGTGGTCAGGATATTCCAGTTCTTCTTGATAATATCACATACCTTATTGATATCACTTGAATAAGAGAGTGGCATTCTCATTACCGCAATAAACAGAACATGGTGGAGGGACAGGTTCCTAACCCAGGGACTTCCCATACTCTGGAACAAACTTGCCATTCATGTCAAGCAGAGCAATTCACTGGTCCTCTTTAAGAGAAATCTTGATGAGTGGATGGGAAATAGGAAGTTCATCCCGTGGATCACTTCAATGGCCTTGCTTGACAGGGGCACTGGGAATTAACTTTAGGTGACATGATGCCAGGGAATCTTCTTGGGCTAGGCTTATATTGGCTCCAGGGCCATTATACTAGTACACACCTATGAACCTATGAAGCTTAGTAATTTCCTTTTGCTACACAGTGGTCTGAGCATAACTTGAAATTGAAATTCAGCTTGAAATACTCTATGTTGTGACATCATTAATCTGTATGAATACACATCTGCATCTGTATCTGTACAATACTTGTTTTAGCTCTAAAACGTAATCTGCATTAGTGCACATCTGCATCTATACTGTATACATGTCCTAACTCTAAAGAATACTTTTTTTTGGATAACTGAAACAATTATACATAAATTTAAATATCATATTCTTCATGTACTGAATAATACATACAGTTAATTACATTTCATTTATGTTTAAAGAAACATTGACAAAAAACAATAAACTGGTTTAGACAGTCTCATGGTCTTTACTTCAGACTTTTCTATTAATAATCCAGAAGCCTTGACAGTTGACTTGTCCAACACAGTTCTTGGATTTAAAATAGAGTAAGCCTTATTCTGCATTGTCTCAGTCACTGCTGAGGTACTCGAAAAGCCACACTAGTGTCCTTTATTATCCATTTTCTGTCTGACTCATGCAATTATTTAACAAACAGTCCTCCCCCATTCCTCTATGCCAAGGTAATGTGGTAAATATCTTCAATATTCAATAAACTTGTAACTGAAATTCCTTTTTAACCCCCCCCCCCAAAAAAAAAACAGTTTCTGTGACAAACTTGTCCTTCTAGTATAATATCTGTAAAAATACAAACAAGTGTCATCAGGTTCTTATAATAACATTTGCAGACTTAATAATCATAATAATGCCTTTAGCATCACCTGTTGCATTGACTTTAATTCTAATGTCAAATATATACATTTCTCATGACTGGAATAAACCTATGTTACTAATAAAAACATTTTTAGATGTGTAACCAAACTGACAATATTCTATGAATTAGTCCGGGCCTCTGGTATGATGTCTGTGTAAGCTGCAAATCTTCCATGAAATGTATAAAATCCTGAACTATTTACATATACAGATTTACAACTAGAACTGAACAGATTTGATTTTGGAGCTTTACAAGTATATGAAGTTTCCTCATACAGTAAATTACATTGCTCTTTTTCCTTGCATGAGATCTGAATCTGTGATTGCAATCTGTGATTACACTGACAAATAATATCTATACTGCACTCTTTTCTTATGCGGGATTTAAACCTTTAACCATTCTGTTACTTTCAAAAAAGTCTACACTCTGTAAAACTAGTAAAACATATTTTAATATTTGTAAATGCTCTTTTGTTTTTGTCTGTATCAGGATATCATTTATGCATTTCAACACTTTAGTACCATAATTCACTGGTCTTAACAACATGACTATGTCTAATGAAACAAAACAACAGCAATAAACTGAAACAAAACAAAAGCAAAAAAAAAATATCTGCCAGATGTGTAACTGTAAACCATTTATTATATAGATTTAATGTGACTGTCATTTCTGGTATACATGGCACAACATGTGACACCAGAATGGTATACCTCCTTACTAATATACAATTGTTACCTTTTTCCTAAGAATGAATTGAAGGAACATAATTCTTTTATTATAATATGCTTTTGTATCCTGTCTGTAACACATTTATGAAGGTATTCTGTTATTTCTCTGAGAATGAGATACTGTTTCAAAATGTGATAATTTATTTTGCTCTGCCTGCACTTCAGCTGTGGCAACTGAACCAGAATCCATCTTGTCTTTATCCTATGAATCTATATATTCCAGTAGTAACAGATCTCTCAAATCATGTGCATCATCTGTGCAATCTACTGCACGCATTTTCTTACAAGTGTCTTTTGTACTGTACATTTTGTAGCATTTTTAAATCTTTAACTTTGGCAACATGTCCATGTCTGGTATGGTACTTTCACACTGAGAACTACTCATTGCTGTAACCTTTGACCCTTCAAATCCTGACAGCATTATAACTGGCCTCTTGTAGAGGTCTGTTTGAAACTGAAACTGATGTGTCTGTACTAACCAGTACATTATTCCATAATTCCTCTCCTGTAAACAATGAATTATATAGTCTGCCATCCCTCTCTACCTTAATGTCAGATAAATCAGCTCATTTGTTGATGGACTGCTACACCCTTTACAGACATTCTGAAAAATCATCTTCTATAGATCTAGTAACAACAGTAAACTGAGCTATGGTGTGCATTTCTTCTCTATTTTGTCCTGATGTCTGTATATGATTTACATCGGTGGTCACTGTATCAGACTGATCCATTTCTACAGGATTGCAGTCAATCCCTGCACTCTGATCCCTGTTCAGTGCGAACTTTGCACTGGCTTCTGAGAAAAAAACAATAATCAATCCAAAAACAAAATCAAATACAATCCAAAGACATGCGTTTGGAGCTTTTCTCCCCAGGCCTCCACTGAAAAGAGGCTCTGTCCTACTTGGACTTTTCCAGTCAGCAAAATGATAAATAAAATAAAATAATAAAAAACAAACTGGAAGCTATTACATTCTGGGCATTATTTGCAACTGAAATGTTACTGATAACATTAAACTGAGACATGGAAAATGATTCCTTTGTGATGTGCCCTGAAATATGCATGTCAAGTGCACTGGCTGTATTTGTCAGGCTGATCTGCATTTGTAATACTGTAGTTTAACTCTATATTCTGCATTACACACGCTGTAGCATTTACACTGATTTCTGAGGACTGTAAACCAAATATTTTACCATGTGCACATAGTTTAAATCTGAAACCATACCAATATCAGAAGATGAAAATACTGTAATTTCTGTAAACACTGATTTGTTCTCTGGATTATGAGAAAAGTTTCTCTGTAATCTAGCTCACACAGTACCTCTTGCTTCTGCATTTTAAATCTTTTACATCTAGAAAGATTTAGCATTCCTGAACTGATAAAATGTGTTCCAGAAATGTAAATTTTAATCTTAGTAGTATACTGCTTAGATTTCTGTTTAACCCAGTTTTTAACATTAAACTACACATTTACTGGTGCTTTTACTGTATACATTTTTAAACTTTTTTTTTTACATTTACTGTTTGATTTAGCCATAAAATCCATTATAATAAAAAGTGAATGCTTACATAAGGTAGTGAATATACACTGAGTTGTTGGGCCAGTTATTTCTTCATCCTTCCTGTTTTAAGGATTCCCTTGCCTCTCCGATAGCACACTGGTACCTAGGAGGACTGTCTTCTTTCTTGAAGATTTTTCTAACATTTTCTAATACTTTTCTGTAGATTTGCAGGGTTGCTATGGGGTTCTGGAATTATTTTAACTGTAGGTTAATATTGTCACCCCCCCCAGCCATGTTGTGCACCCTTTGAAAGAAATGAACCAGCTGTCTGTAGCTGTACTGCTGGAATCAAACCTGTACCACAGAAACCATAGATCACAGCCTTAACCCTCTGATCCAACTGTAAGAACAGTGTTGTTTCTAAAACAGATGCCAAAGAGTAGTGGACCCACCTCAGAACCCTGGGGTACTTCCATCAGGATCATCATTTTGTTTAAGGTGGTCTCTCCAATCATAGCGTCTTTGGTCCTATTTGTGAGCCAGCTAGTTATCCAGCAAGTTACATAGAACTTTATTCCTAATTCCATGAGTTTGTTTACAATGCCCAAGTGAGGTATTGTATCCAATATCTTACAAAGGTCAGGGTAGGCACTATGTGCCATTTTGTCTTCATACATTGCCTTGGTGACATTCTAAGCATCCACCTGGTGCAGTAGGCATGAGCCTGCCTTTAATGAAACCAAACTGGTTTGGGTCCAGTGTCTGCAGATTTCCTATGGCATTGTTAATCTTTCCCATGATAATTCATTCCATGGCTTTGCATATGAGACTAGTTAGACAAATGGGTATGTAGTTCCTGTGATATGTTGATGGTCTGCCTTTGTGCAGAGAATGGCCATTGCAGTCCTCCATGTGCATGGTACAAAGCCTTTGCGGGGGGCTATGGTTGAATATTGACACCTGTGGCCTTGATAGGTCATATTTAAGGCTGTTTAAGAGGCATCTTGGAATATTATTGGAGCCCACTGAAGCTGAATTCAAGGCTTTAGAGAGTGCATCTAAGACTTGCTCCCTACTGATAGTTGAAGGGGTTATGGTAGATGATATTTCCTTGGGGGTAGATGGGGGTGAGAGGAAGTAAAGTTGGAGCTGAATTTGTCAGCCAGAAGATTTGCTGTATTTCCCAGTTCTGAGAATGTAGCTTCCCTTACCAAGGGTTCAGCACTCTGTTGTGTGCTGCCTTTGAAGTTGTAGACATTGCTAAAGATGGCCTTATGGTTGTCCTTAGCCTGGGATGATATCTTTACCTAAAAAAAAATTGCTTTGTTGGACTTAATTAGTCCTCTTAGATGTCAGTTTACTGAAGGAGTTTATATCTTTATTAATGTTACACTTCCTAATTTTAACTATGTCTTTTTTTTTTCTTTTGTTCTACAACCTGTTCAGTTTTGGATTCCACAAGAGTGGCTTGTTTTTTTATAGTTAATTTTAACTCTGAAGTTAGATAACGCATATCGTATGAAATGTATTGAATTAAAAATTGTCCCTATGGGACTCAGACTTTTAAGATTCCTATGGGAATTGAATTAACAGAAGATATTAAGTCAGAATTTGATGTCATGTTTGATCAGTTTGGTATACAATATATGCAGTTACTTATTAAATGTAATGATGGACAGTTGTGCAAAATTATGTCTGAAGTAGAAAAGACAAATGACATGATACAAAATGACTTATTATTTCCTCAGTGGGAAAGATTATATAGGAAACAATTTAATACAGCTGAATTTAATACTAAGAAAGCATACCAGAGAAAGAACAATAAACTTCAGAGGGACATAAAACAGTATAAAAAAGACATGGCCTATACTTGTGGTAAAACCACAGATGAATATTCTATTAGAAAAAACAGTATAAATTATAATAGTAAGAACAAATCTAATTATATGTGCAATAAGGAGCATTTTGAACATAATTTGCAGGAGGATGAGACATCACATTTTTTATACCAAGGTGGCAACAGGAGGCCACAATGGGACAAAAAATGGGAAGGGAACTTCAAGGAACCTCATGCACAGTCCCTTCACAGATCCCGTTATTACCACAAAGGGTATCAAAGAAATCGACAACAGGAACATTATTAGAGACATTTAGGACACCATTAGAGGGACCCAAGACCCAAGGTAGGGAATCTGACACACCAATAGAAAAGAAGGACACAGGTATAGGAAAAGAGAGACAAGTCAATTGTAATATTGCTAGCGGAGAAGAGGCAGCAGGTTCTACTTATATTTCACAAAGTGAACATATTATTAGAGAAAGTATTGTAAATTCTTATCAAAATTTCAAAATATATAATTACACAGACCTTCCATTAAATACCTCCCATTTTAAGCTATTTTCTAAAGGGATGAAATTTATACCAACTACGAAATTTAGACTTGTCGATTGTCTCACAGAGTTTAAAAAATATATTAAGAAATTAAATTTAGCCATTATGTTTAACAACAATATAGATGGAAAACCATCAAACAAGAGAGAACAAGGTATATTGAGAAAGAAAAGTATATATATGCCCCCCCCCCATGCACCCCCATCGTATCTGTGTATGATAAATCAGTGTCTAGGCAAATATACCAAATACAGAACCATCTTAATGGCATTAAAATGAATTTTAATTTACCTGAAGATGAATATAAGATCCTACAAGAACTTAGAAATGATAAAAATAGTAGAATAATGAAACCTGATAAAGGGGGAGGTATTGTCATTTTTGACAGTACTGAATATACTACAATAATTCATGATCTATTATAAATTGCAGGTAATTATGAGACAGTATCATTAAATGAAATTAATATAGCATATAGACACATTGACCTACACATAGAAGAATTCCTAATAGACCAAAGAATTACCATGGACACTTACAATTATCTAAAGGTAGAATCTCCAGTTTTGGCATCAATAGTGCGTATACCCAAAGTACACAAGCGTATAGACGATCCCCCATTCAGACCCATTATATCAGGTGGCAGATCAAAAACTTTTCCACTAGGGACAGCAGTTGACAAATTTCTTAAACATAATTATGACAAAATACCCCATTTAGTGAAGGATTCATGGGAATATTTGAGAAATTACCCAGTACATTTATGGAATGCAGAGTTACTGTTTGTCACTGTGGATGTTATTGACCTTTTTTCCTGCATTCCCAAAGATGCAGTTTGGAGGCTTTTGCCAACAGCATACACATGTATGGTGGAACTGAATGGGATAACGCTTGTTTAATTTTAGAGTTAATGTCCTTGGTCTTGGAACATAATTATATTGAATACGAGGGGGAGTATTTCAGACAAACAAAAGGCATTGCTATGCGAGCAGCTTGCGCTCCCATTTACGCCAATTTAGTTATGCTGGATTGGGAGAAATCAAAATTATTTACAAGCGAGTACAATCAACATATTAAGTATTATTCTCGATACCTTGACGACATTTATATCTTATGGGATGGTGGCATAGAGGTATTAAATAAATTTCTAGATTTCTTAAACTCGAGTAGTGAGTTTTTGAAATTTACTTTTTCATGTAGTAAGGAAGGTCTTCCATATTTAGACACTTATATTTCTAAAGGTGATAGCTGTTTCAAATCTAGACTTTATAGGAAAATACCTTTTCTAATAGTTATTTAGAATTTTCAAACAATCATCCTAGGAAATTATTTACCAATATATTTAGAGGCCAAATTATACGCGCTATCAGAATAACCTCTACATATTGAGAGATGCTGGAAGAAGCGTCCTTTATTACTTCTCTTTTTAGAGACAGGGGCTATGACACAAATATGATGACTCACATTTGTAAAACTACCATTAGGGAATGGGGTAAAAAATATACACCATTATTAGGTCAGAATTTTTATAACAGAGATAATAATAATGTAAATCAGATTATCAACAATAAAATATTGACTACTGACTTTGGGAGAGCCTGTGTTTTGGAGTTTGGTCCACATTTTAGTAAAATTAAGAAAATTATGGTTAGTAGTTGGAACATTATACAGGCGGACCAGGATATAGTTAAAATATTGGGAACTCAGCCAATATTTGTTAATAAAATGGGGCATAACATCAAGAGCTATTTAGAAAGAGGTGGCATTGCTAAGAATTTGACCCATAGAAATACTACTAAGTGCGGCAGTTGCTAGCAATGTTATACTATTTTAGAGGAAGGAAGCATTATTTTAGAGAATGTAAACAAGACAAATTTAAGATTTATACAAGGCAACTGCAACACAAGATGGGTAATATGCTTAGCTAAATGTACAGCCTGTTCTGGATTCTATATAGGAAAAACAGAAAGAAGATTTAATAAACGCATCTATGCACATTTATATAGTATAAAGACTAAGGATGTTAATAATGCCCTATACAGGCATGTTAAAAAATGTGGAGACAGACATCATTTTAAATTTGCCATTCTTGACAGTGTTCATATAGACCATAGAGGGGGAGACTATAAAGGATTATTGTCTTACAAAGACATTTGGTGGCAGTTATATACTGATGCTTCCAATGAACCAGGATTGAATGACTATATTACCATTAAGCCAATGTTGCAATTTCATAACTCATAATTATCAATTATTCTCAATATTCTTTATGACTTGTGTAAATTATGGATTTTTAGTGTCATAAGTTTTTTAGATCGATTGTTAACATATTAGCATATTAATATATCATTTTTATGATAGGGAGAATGTGTTTATTCTTATTTCAAGTAATTTATTTAAGTTTTATGACATTTTACATTATTAAGTGTGTTTGTTGTGGTTTACTGTGTATGTTGCTTTAAAGCTGTGCTTATTTGGTGCCAAAGAGGTTATTTAAATGAGTCTATTACACTTGTATGGAGTTCTGATGAAGCTCACAGTATAGCGAGTGAAAGCGCTTAACTTCTGGATAATAAATTTCAATTTTATTTATTGGTTCTCATTCCGTTTTTGTTGTGACCATTCAGTGTGATTGGCGTGTCAAGACACAGGGGATCAGCGTTTATAATATTCGGTTCTGTTTGTTGCTTTTCGAATGCTGAAACATTTGCTTCCAGTTATATAGTTAATTTTAGGCTTACTTTTGGTAGGCACAGCAGTCTCTATGCATTCATTGACAAGGTTGTACAGAGCTTTTGTGAATAATTCTACACAGTCTTCTGTGTTATCAGTGTTTGGAAGGCTTAAACGTTTGACAGGTTATCACTTAAAAAAGGTAGTTTGCCTTGAAGTAGTTTTTAACTGTTAAATGGTTTGCTGGGGTTACAGAATTGATTCTTATTTTGAAGAAGACTTCTTTGTGGCTGGGGGTGTAGTGTTTTACCATATCTGTGAGTACCAGGCCCAATATGTTTGTATCACTAGTAGTAGTAGTAGCAAGCATGTGCACAAACTGGTCCATAAGATTCCTAGTTTAGAGAGGGATAATACTCTTCCATGAGTACTGTATCTGGTTGAATTTTGAGCATCTCCAGTTGGTCTAAGTATGAGTTATGGGTTTCATGGGACATATATGGTGGCATATAGCTTGTTGAGGTAGGGTGTGGGACATTTTCTCTGGTAATCTGGACACGGAGGAACTCCAGTGTATCATCCTGCTTAACCAACCTAATGGTATGCTTATTGTTGATATTGATCAAGACACCTCCACCTTTAGTCCCTGTCTGTGCAGTTGCAGGTCTAAATGGGCACTGAAGCCTTACACTGCTGGGATACTCTCCATGGCTTTAAACCATGTATTGGCAACTGCACATCCTCCAAAGTAAGGCAAGCTTGGAGGGAGTGGAACTTATTGTTTAGACTCCTGGAATTGACCAGTAACACCTTTAGATTTGCTTGGATATATTTTGCTGTGCTGGAAATTTTGTCAATTTGGCCTTGCTTAAAAAGGTTGTTTGGGGGTGGACAATGCTTTAGCAAATACTTGAAAACCTAGAGAGGGCAGGTATAGACCATCCTTGGCAAAACAACATGATTTGTTAACCATGTCCACCCCCACTGACAGATATTGTATCTTCCTAGAATGACGCCCTTGACACGTAGTCTGAGTGCTCCATAATGTCTTTCTTCATATAGTCTAAGGAGGTATGTTTCAGATCATTTACACCAACATGGACTATGACTGAATCATACTGGTACCTGTGGTGCAATGAACTGAGTATGTGTGTAACTTGGCAGATTCTGGCCCCTGACAGGCTGCTGACTCCTATTTTCTCCTTGTTCACCCCGGTGAGTGATGCATCAGTGTGTTGTACAATGTAGTCCCTACAAATGTAGTCCTGGGTAGTGTAACTGGTTTACCTTACAGGCTTAAAAGTTGAGGCTCTACAGGGTGTGATTGTATGTTAGATGTTGTTTCTGTTGAGTGATTTTGGGTTTGCTGTGGATACTTTTTGCAGCTACAATGTCTGCGAGGTGTTTGGGTTTTGGGAAGATTGCATTTAAGTGTCTCAGCATAAGTAAGTCTATGTGTGGGACTTGTGTGATATGTTGTGGGTGTAGCATATGTGTTTCTGACAACCAGACTGTTATTATGAATGCCTGTATGCAAAAGTTTTGTCTCCAGAGACATTGTGCCTATACATCTCTCACATTGTGAATTTGTTTCTTTGAGGATTAAATGGTTGTCAGTGAACATTAGACAGTTGTTACATTGTCTCAATAAACCTGTGACACCCCTGCACTGGCCAGTAATCAAGAAGCCTCAATTCTCACCACTGGCAACAGTGGGGGGCATACATAATGGGAGGATTACAAGTACACTCAGTAAAGTACAATTTCCCTTAAGAGCACACAGAGACCACAGTCAGTCTGGAGCTGGTTTCTTCCTCTCTCCAGATCCCCAATAAAATTCCCCACTAGCACAGCTATAGGGTTGAGATCTCAGCTGAGTGGCCAAGCCAAAACCTCCAGTACCCTCTCTGTCCAACCAGTGCTTCATGTCCCTGCGCAAGTAGCTGACACGCACACACACACACACACACACACACACACACACACACACACACACACACACACACACACACACACTCTTTCAGGTTTGATTTATATACAAACACATACACACTCCTGGGAAAGCCAAAGAGTAAATCAGTATAACACTGGTAACAGCACGGCAGGTAGTACAAACACAGTTTTAGTGCAGGGAAAAAAAAACCTATGTAGCAGGTCTGATATGTAAGGTTATGGAGTGCATCATCATGGACCTTATAAATATGGACATAGGGAATCTCCAAAGTCTGAACCCCACACAGTTTGGGTTTGTGAAACGTAGATCATGCCTGCTCAACCTGATAGACTTCTTCGAGTCTGTTACCAGAGCTGTGGATGAGGGCAAGGTAGTTTTCACAGCCTACCTAGATCTTGCCAAGGCCTTCGACACCATCCCTCACTCAGGAATCATAGATAGATTCACTAAACTAGGCATAAACCCCTATGTCATACGATGGGTTGCCAACTGTCTCACTAGTAGAACCCACACTGTGAAAGTAACAGACTCCAAATCTGAGTACCGACCAGTTACAAGTGGTGTCCCACAGGGATCGGTCCTAGGTCCTCGCCTGTTTGGCATCTACTTCTCTGAAGTTCAAGCCAACACAAAGGGACTCTGCCTGACCAAGTTTTTGATGATTGCAAACTGGGAGCCTTTATTGATTCTCCAACCGATGCAGACATTCTAGAAAAAGGCCTCACTAACTCCAATGACTGGTGCCAGAACCATGGCCTGAAGCTCAATGCCAAAAAGTGCATTGTCATTCCCTTTGGGAAAAATTCGGTGCCCATGAGCTACCACATAGGCGGTAGTCCACTAAACACCGAAGGTGTGATAAGAGACCTTGAGACACAGGTTGACAGCAAGCTCTCCTTTGATAACCACATTGCCACTGTAGTCAGAATGTCCTTCTATGTGGCACATCTCATTACAAAAGGTTTCTCATCCAGGAAGAAAGAGGTCATAATTCCTCTCTACTCGTCCTTCATTAGACCTATTATAGAATGCAAGGCCTCATTTGGTATATACCTCACTAGACACCTACAACAACTGGAAAGGCCACAAAAATACCTCAGTAAGAGGATCTTAGGCCTTAGACACATGCCCTATATGGACAGACTCAAAAAAACTCCAGCTATACTCTTGTCTCTTATCACCTACTTAGAGGTGATCTCTACTTGACTTATAAAGCCATGTCTGATCCAGAGCTGCTAGATATGCTACACCTAAAGAAATCCCAATCCCTCTATGCCACACGGTCCAGGGACCTAAACCTCATTCCCACAATAAACAGAACATGCTGGAGGGACAGGTTGCTAACCCACAGACTTCCCAAACTCTGGAACAAACTTCCCATTCACGTCAAGCAGAGCACCTCACTGGCCCACTTCAGGAGAAATCTTGATGAGTGGATGGGAAATAGAAAATTCACCCAAGGGATCACTCCAATGGCTCTACTCGACAGAGGCACTGGGAACTCAGGTCGGGTGCCACAATGCCAGGGTAATCCTATGGGCTAGGTTTGTAAAGGCTCCAGGGTCATTAGCCTAGTACACACCTATGAAGTTATGAACTATATTAAAACATTTATAAAGTAATTATAGAAGGAAATCCCAGTTCATGGATTTCAGGAGGGATTGTAAGATTAGGTCTCACAGAGTAGTTTTGTCAGAAGACATCCTACATAAATGCAGTATTCTCTCTGCATAGTCCTAGAAATGTTGTTGTGTCTTTCGGCTTTTCCCGGTTAGGGGGTCACCACAGTGGAACTCCGATCCGCTATGATTGGCAGTAGATTTTTACGTGCTGAGTTGCTGGCCCTGACGCACAACCTTCAACGAAGATACGCCCATTCACGCATGTCTCCACACAGAAGACATTCTAGCTGAGAATCGAACTGGACAACGTCTTATTGTGAGGTGACAACGATACCGCAGCACCACCACCACCGCAGTCCTAGAAATGTATCCCTACTAAAAAGGCCCATATCTTAATTTTATACACAAGGCTTTGGAAATACAGTTTCAATGAAGGATACAAATGAGCTCAGTGAGATAACCTTCTGGCCAAAACACTGATAAAGGTGTACAGAGTTAGAATATTTTATTAGGATCTTGCAGGAGGGTTGGGGTTTGGCACAGTGAGGGTTGGGGTTGGCATAATGGTTATGGTATTTACCTCACAGACATAAGGTACAGTGTTTGATTCTCACCTTTGAAGGGAAATTGGCTAAGTTTAAAATGGCCTTCAAGGGCAGCTAGCTTATTCTTATCTATGAATCCATGAACCTAAAAAGAGGCAATTCAGAGAAAGGCACCTGCAATAATAAATCTTATTTAGGTGGTACAAGGCTTGGGAACCAAGGTTAAGGCACAGTCAAACAAAGGAAGTTAAGGATATGGATAGATCCTCAAGGTTTAAATAAGTGCATCAAAAAAGAACAATATCCACTTCAAACAATAGAAGAGGTGGTAGCAACCATGTACGATGAAAAGTATTTCTCTGTACTTGATGCTACCCAATCGTTTTGGCAAATTAACTTAGATAAATATTATAGAGATTTCCATTTGGAATCTGATCAGTTTCAGTTGTCTTTTGGAGAGCCGTTGCTGTTATTGCAGATGGACTGCCTGGTGTATTGGACATCACAGACGATATTTTAGTCTCAGGTACAGCATAACTGGGACACAGTCAAGGTTTCATCAAGCTACTAGACTGGCTGAGACAAAAAAGCTTAAAGCTGAGTAGAAGGAAAAAACAAAATATTTGCCACTTTGCTCAAGTAACTGGGCCATATTGTACTGACAGATTTTGATGAAGAGACTGTTATTATTAATATGTTAAAGTACATGACAAATCAACCGTAAAGAAAATCCTAATCAAGGCATGTGTTTATGCTTATTCTAAGCCTACTGGATATAACAGTGCCATTACAAAAATTAACAGAGAGTGATATGAAACAGTTTTTATCAAAATAACTGAAAAAAAAATTAATATGGTGAAATATCTATTTACCATATCACCTACACTTAAAAGTTATGACATATCATAACTTATTATGTTGCAAGCCAGATATGGCTAGCTGAAGTCTTACTGCAGGAAAGCTGTACTTTAGTCAAGGCATTTGATATATTTCACCAAATCTCAAGTTGAGAAAGCTATGTACGTCGCATGTCTGCAAGCAATGTAATGACTAAATCTATGATAAAAGAATCATTGCAGAAGCAGATCACAAACTACTATAACACATACTTTAAACGTCATCACATGCAGCACCTGTAAGACTCCAGACAATGGTATCCCTTTACAAAAAACGTGACCGTCAAGTTTAGTACAGGCCTCATAAGCATATGCAGAATGTACCTGTAGGGGTGTAAAGACAATTTCTTTTAGGCAGACCTAGAACTAGTGCATTTTATCATCAACAGAAAACCTCTGCTGAAAAGCTGCCCAAGTGTTGTTTGTTTAAAGAACAGAGTAACAATTCAATCATTTGTTTGTTTAAAGAACAGAGAGAGTAACAATTCAATCATAAGTTCAACAAAATGTATATAGTACAATCCCTGAGTCACACTCATTGGGCATGAACATGTGCAAAGAAAGAGTTTATTGTAGTCTGCAGTGTCCTGGCATGACAGAGCAGATAAAACAAATGAGCAGAAAAAAAAAGTGTGCATAATGTAACTTATGCAGAAATCACAATCAGAAAGAGGAAGGAGGAACATGTACCTTGTGAAATTCTCCCTATAGCCCAGACAAAGGCTAGTGTAAACTTGTTTCATTACAAAGTCTTACATGTTTGCTATGTTTTGACAGGCTCCTCACTGTAATTCTGAGATCAATAATTAGGAGTCCAAAAATGACAGACTGCACTTACTGCACAAATTATGCACTATAATAATTATAAACTATGAGAAAGCAAAGTGGAAATTCCAATTCCGGTGGTCATTATTTATGCATTTTTTGAATCGCACAACAATACATTAAACTCAGTAGGATTATTTCTAGATCATTATCTAATTTGCAGATAAATAAGATCAAAATTAGCAACATTATTCCTATTGTTAGTATCAGGCAGCTAACAATGTGAGATTCAACTACTATAAAACAAAGAAAACAAAAAAATAAATCTTTGAGTGAGCGGCGAAGAATCTTCTTTATTAAAAGAAGGGGAAAGAGTGAGCATGAATGAGCCAAACAATAAAAAAGTCTTTCGGCTTTTCCCGGATAGCGGTTGCCACAGCGGAACTCCGGTTCGCTAATGATTGGCAGTGGATTTTTACGGTGCCGAGTTGCCAGCCCAATGCCCAACCTTCAAAGAAGGCACACCCATTCACGCTCGCTCCTACCTGCATGTCTTTAACACCACTTGATCACAGGGAGGACATGCAGACTCCACACAAAATGTGCTCCAGCCGAGAATTGAACGGGATAACCTCTTGCTTTGAGGCAACAATGCTAATCGCGAATAAGCCAAACAATGAATTTGTAAATAAAGAAAAGATGAGAAGTGCAGTACTTTGAGAAGCAAGTATTCTTAGAACATTCTGGATATAAGATCATGATAACAAGATCTTCAAAAGAAATTGAAGATACTTACAGAAACTACTTTAGCTGCTGAACTATGGAATACTGCAGACAGAAACAACTCAAAGTCCTGAAATTCCTTATTGTTGCTCATTGAGGTTTTAGCTGTATCCATGGTGACATGTTGGCTAAGTCTGAGTCGACTGATATGAGGCCAATACTCCCTGCATCTTACATAACCAACCAGTAGAACATAAAATGAAAATGATTGAACATTTGACAAATTTAACATCAGTATTACCTGCTGAAAATAAAAACTTAATAATTCTAGTGGGACTGATTCTTGAAAAACATTTTGGAAGATGTACTAAGACAATTAGACACTTAGACTGTATACAGTTGAATTAATGTGAATAAGCATGTTAAATTTTATTTTCTCTGAAAAGTATTTCATGTGACATAGTTCTAGGATGTTTAAATGAGTCAGATTTGATTAGCACTTTTAAAAGAAGGAAGAATGTCACAAACAGCACCATGTGGAGTTAAAGGAATTGTAGTATACGACTTTAAATAAACTGGTACATAGTGAGAACTATATGTCAGATGGCAATGCTAGACAGTCATTTTTCTAATAAATGTTGATGGTGCAAGACCTCACTGTGTGAATTTTGTGTCCATTTTGGTTGTTCTATATATCTGTAATAAATATTTTGAGTTACATATATATCATAGTGTCAGTAGACACTAAATACTACAACACAGGAGGTCTACCCTTGCATCAGGGGTGTGGGATCCTCATATAAATAGATATCAGTGAGATTCCACTGTCAGCCAACATCAACCAAATGGTTATTCCATAGATGGTAAAGTAATTATATTCATTAGGGGCATGTCTGGCAGGCAAGCAGACTGTGCCAAGCTTTCCAGAAAGGAAGGGTTTCATGTGTCAGATGATATCAGTAGATAGTAATATAATTAAGGGCATAACACAGTGTACATTATAATGTAATAATGAAAAAGTATAGCATTCAGAAGGCATGGTTCATAAGAGGAATATATGATGGCAAAAAGGGAACCCTATGTAGTTCTCCAAAACGACACATAAACTGCAAACAGAATCCAATATATTTCCTAACTTTAGCGCCTCGACCAATCAATCTTCAAGAAGTATACAGAGCATTACCCAAGCATCCTGTTTTATCATTTAAAAAAGGAACTAGTTTGGTGGATAAATTGGTAAAATCTTACTTTATTGCCCCTGCAGAAAGTGTCTAATAAATGCACTACTGAAGGGAACTTTCCTGTGTGGTAAATGTAATGTTTGTGAGCTGATTGTTCAAACTTTTGATAAAACTGGAAATAATAATTTTTATGTATCAGGGAATTTTTCATGTGTTACTGAAGGAATTGTGTATCCTTTGCGCTGTCCATGTAGGCTGGTATATATAGGTGAGACAAAGAGAATGTTTAAGTGCCGTCTGCAAGAACATGTCAGAGACATTAAAAATGTAAAACTGAAAGTTCTATGGCTGTCCATTTTAAAGAATGTCACAATAGTGACTATAAATTATTACAGGCAACTGTTTTAGAAAAAATGTTTGTAAAATTAGAAGATGAAGAAATGCTAAAAGACCAATTGTTATTTAAAGAATCTTTATACTAAAATACAATACTATGGTTCCACAGGGTCTTAATTGTTCGATTAACTGGAAGTATTTTATTTAATTATATAATTGTATTTAATTATTTTTTTTAATTGATCTATTAATTGTTTCTGGTGGGTATTTAAGGGGAATGCTTGGGTAATGCTTTGTATACTTCTTGAAGATTGTTTGGTTGAGGCGCTAAAGTCAGGAAATAAATTGGATTCTGTTTGCAGTTTGTGTGTCATTTTGAGAACCTTATGTAGTTATCTGGCATGAGCACAAAGCATATCAAAATTGAAGGTGTGGATAGAATACACAATAGAAAACGGATAGAACAGACAAGCCTTGAGGCCTAAAAGACACTTAAAAATAACTGTTACAGAGAGGTAGGTAAGTAACAGCCTTATTTAAGAATGGATAAGTGTTATAATACAGGATCCTAGAGTTTATTCTGCAGCTCCTGTTATGCATCTTTTGTCCATCCTGACACATATCTTTAATAAAAAAGTAAAGCAGAAGAAAAATAGCAGCAGCCCGAAGTAGAATCAGACTAAGAACCAAACAACCAAACAGCACAAGGGCTCATGCCCAGGACTAAACCAATGAACAATGTCCAGAAAGTAATCACGCTTCAGGGATCTAAACCTTGTCATCACAATAAACAAAACATGCTGGAGGGATAGGTTCCTGACCCAGAAACTCCCCAGACTCTGGAATAGATTGCCCATACATGTCAAGCAGACTGCCTTTTTGGACCTCTTCAAGAGGAACCTTGACGACTGGATGGGAGAAAGGAAATTCACCCCAGGGATCACGTCAGTCGCCCTGCTAGACAGGGGTCCAGGAAAGTAAATAATGTGGGAAGAAATAGCCAGGGAATTGTTATGGCTAGGCTTGTATAGGCCCTAGGGCTGATAGCCTAGTACCAGCATATGAACCTATGAACCTTATGGAAAAAATATTTATTAATACCATTGGTAAAAAACCCTGCTAAGAGGGTTTTGTCCAGTGGTATTAATAACTGTATGTTTTGTTTTATACCTCATGCTCTGATGAAGTCCAGTTTCATTGGACGAAAGCCCTTAGCAGGGTTTTTTACCAATGATATTAATAAAATTATCTTTTGCATAAGTTCATTTTATTAATTACTTTCTGGACATTGTTTATTGGTTCAGTCCTGCACATGAGCCCTTGTAGTGTTTAGTTGTTTGATCTTTAATAAACACTCAAAATTCACTTTGTTCAGCTTAGAGTCAAGAGGATCCAAAGGCTTTCCAAGAAAGCAAGAGAGAGAGAGAGGCAGGAGTTAATCCTAGATAGTACACTTTACCACCACAGGACACATATACACACATACACTGTACGCTTCATGTGGCTACTTTGAGCATCACCAGTTCACTTCCCTGCATATCTTTGGGGTGAAGAAAAAAACAAATACCATTCCCTCAAAATAAACACAGAGATGGATAAAGAACACATGCATACACTGAACGGTAGGCATATAGAGAGATAAAAGTTGTGGGACACAACTCCCATTTGGGGATGTAGAATGGATAGTCTGTGCTTCAAAAATACTACCACACAGTATTTTATTATTTTCTACATCCAGACGGGGCAGTAGAACAGTGCAACTTGATGTTAGACTTTGGTAACCTCAGTAACATCCATCAAGTGATTATTAATTTTCTTAATGTAAGAAATTTATATATATATATATACAGTAGTATTTTTATTTTGCCTTGGCAGCCAGTCGTGTGATTTTCCATTGTTGTACGCAGCACTAAGTTCATGACAGTAAACTATTGACTAGTCCTGTAGAAGTGAGTGATCCTATTAGTACAACGGTTTTGCAAGCAGCATGAAAGGTTGCTGTGAATTTACAATGAGTTGTTTTTGCATTGGTAGGAGAAAAGCCAATATACTTTCTGCCATTTGCAAACCTGTTTTTTAACATGTATTTTTCCCTATGCTGCCTTCCAGCCATGCCTGTCCTTACTACTGGACTGTAACCAATTCATTCCCCACATATCAACAGCTTGCACCCATACCACCCTATGGGTGGATCATTGGTTTTCATATTGACATCACCTTCTTAGGCAACTAGTCTTGAGGTGAGAGCTGTCAAGAGGAGTGACTATCATTCAAGTACTTATAGTGGGTGGATGAGTTTTTTCCCCCTGACCTATTAGGATCCATATGGTAAGATGGTGTGTTCAAGATCCTACAGTGCCACACCCCATAATCTATGCACTGACCTGTGTACATACCTAGCAGTGGTATCTGCATATTTATGCCTTAGTTACTGAAGATGTCTTGGTCAGTAATGCTGCATTCTGATCAATCTACTTACTCTAGGTATAAGACATGGAGCAGGTGGGACTACCTCTTTCCCACCATGACAGATGAACTGGCATTGGTTGCTCCCTCCCATGATTTCCAGCTGGCTGGTCCTGGACTGCTACTCACACCTGGGTAATCAGGGCCACAGTCAGGACCCTATCTCACAATTTCCTGGACCTGGACAAAACAGATGAGTCAAGCTACAGGCTGTGCAAGCCTATCATTTTTTTCTCTTTTATCTACCCCCTGCTGCCTGCCAAGCATTAGACCTCTTGCAGTCAGTTATGCCCAATCATTCCCCTTTTATTGGGTAGTAAAACAACCTCAGAAATTTGTTATCCAGACAGCATAACTTCTCCAGATCTGGGCAGCTGACATGCATGCTCACACATGCAAAAGTCTTGTAATGTTCTTTTAGTGACAGGTTGTGCATGCTATTGCATATATGCTCTCCAGGAAGCATCAGCTCCTGTGAAGACTATTGCAAATGCAGCTTAGTAGAAATCAAACACACATTCCTGGTCTATCCACTGCAAATTATCTTCTCATCCTTAGTGAGGTGTAGCATCATAGCAGACCAAACTGCCATGCCAGTATGGGTGAACTGACATAAGCCACTCATTTAACTATAGATAAAATGTAGAAAGTACAGAGGGAAGGATATATCAAAGGTGTGTGAAAGACCACAAGGATGGGGGGTGGGGGGTGGTGGGGGTTACAGAATTTTGTTCTGCAGTTTGTCCTTAGCAGACATAAACTTTATACAAAAGAAAATACAACCAAGGATAACCAGTCTTTGCAAAATTTCTAGAAAACACATTTCATTTACTTGTTAACAGTTTCACGATACTATCTGATTGATGTTATGCGTACTTTTAACACTATGCTATGCATACTTTTAATCTTGCTGTATTCAGGCACCCCAAAGGTGATACCTATAAGTACATTCACAATGTAAGTCATGTAAAGTTAGTCTGTCATTTAGTGCAGTGGATTACGGATCTGAGCTGTTGGGCTAGACTTGTTCCACCTCTCTTAGCCTACAGTGTTACTTTGAGTAAGTCATTTATTCCGAGCATTCTCCTGAGTGGCCCTTGAAAAGGGATACTTGTGTCCAGTGGGCATAGCCAATTTACAAATTAATAATATAAAATAAAACATTTCAGGCTGAAGGTAAGAATGACAGTGATGAATGCTGCTGACAGCAGTGGTTCTGCTCTGGGTAACAGTAGAACATATAAAATCATTGTTGATTCTGGTTACTGCCATCACTAGTGGTTGGGATATGGGTAACAGTAGAACACATAAAATCATGGTTGATTCTGGTTACTGCCATCACTAGTGATTGGGACATGGGTAACAGTAGAACATATAAAATCATGGTTGATTCTGGTTACTGCCATCGTTAGTGGTTGGAACATGGGTAACAGTAGAACATATAAAATCATGGTTGATTCTGGTTACTGCCATCACTAGTGGTTGGGACGTGGGTAACAGCAGAACATATAAAATCATGGTTGATTCTGGTTACTGCCATCACTAGTGGTTGGGACATGGATAACAGTAGAACATATAAAATCACGGTTGATTCTGGTTACTGCCATCACTAGTGGTTGGGACATGGGTAACAGTAGAACATATAAAATCATGGTTGATTCTGGTTACTGCCATCACTAGTGGTTGGGACATGGGTAACAGTAGAACACACAAAATTACGGTTGATTCTGAAGTCTTTGTGACTTACACCCACAGTACAATATGAACACTAGTGAACCAGAGCATTCTTCCAATAGTAGCCATGCATGTCATTGCCAAGAAATGTCCCAGCTGTCTACAATTTATGAACTTCAGGAATCCCTAGGATGGCAGTAATGCAGCTTACAAGTGTGTACCTGAAACAATGCATCTGTCAGTTTCAGCAATGAGTTATTTAAATAAATATAATGTACTAATCCTGTCTGCATATGAATTGTGTGAATGTATTTATTTAATCACACACATGCATCTTACTCCATACACTCTAATTATGAAAATCTGCACTGCAAAACATGTCGTGCAAAAGCTGCAAATATGAATCTATGTTGGTATGCCTAATCAGTACATATTTCTTTATATATTTATTTTAAAAGTGTATTTTACTGCTGGTGCTTTTCCAGTCCTTGTTTGGTAATTTTGCAAAATGAATGTGTGTGTGTGTTTACACCATGATATATCTTAAGCATATCATGACTGCATAACCATCACTGGACAGGCCTTCTGTTTCTCCATGTTAAATTATAGCTAGAATACTCTTTAAGTTCTGAAAAGGCTAATGGGTGCCTCTGTGCTTTAATCTTTGTCTTTGCAGATAATAAGAGAGACCATGTGGCACCATACATTGCTCCTGTTACAGTTTTGATGTACATTGCTTCCCATGGTACAGTTTGCACTGTGAAATTGAGCATGATTCTGCATGTGATACTTTAGCTATCTCCCCAGCTCATTTTCTAAATTGAATGTCAAAGATGTATTTACACTCTCATCTATCTGTGGGTTCAGGAGACCATTACAGCAGCGGCGGGCAAGATGATTTTTGAGACAGTCATATTTAAGCAAGTTCTTATGCTACACTCATTTTTTATAGACATGCATCATAGCTTTGATCCGGGACAAGCAGCTGTCACCGCATTGGTCCATGTTACTGATTACTTGTGTACATAGATAGATCTGGGATAAATAGTTTAGCTTTATTTTTACATCTACTAAAGTATCTGTCACTGATCATGGACTCAAACAATATTTGCTTTTCCCAATGCTGAAATTACAAATGTACAAGTAAAGGCAAAAAAGAGTCTTTATCAGTATCAAACCAGGGTTTCTAGTGCTGAGCTCATCCAAAAATCGTGAAATAAAAAATAAATAAATAAATAAACCATCAGTATAGGGGAGTAACACTCTTCCAAATTATAGAACTCACCCCCCCGGTCAATAATGTTGTAGATGGTTGAACTGTCCTGTAACTCCATTTTATACATGTATTTTACATCCCCATTTTTAGATTACTATTTTAATTAACAGTATTAAGTAAAGTATCCAGTTAAATATACTAATTTCAAAAACACTATGCTACCTCTCTACCAGCGTGCTGTACATTGCAGAAAGATGAAAATTGCAAGGAACTGTAATATAAAATAGATGTTGTAGTTTCAGTCTCTGATCAGTACTTTAAGGAATCATCAAGGATTTTGGCATTATGCACAGACAGAATAATGTAACAGTTTACTGAGACATCTACCATATCTTGAATATCTAAGTAACTTGCACTCAGTACTGATAGAATTCTTTTGTTAAATAATACTCGCAGTAACAGAATAAGTGGAAAATGTTGCAACTTTAGGAATTTCAGAAATAGAGCCCTCTGGTTCTGGAAAATAATATTCCGTGTTCAGGCAACTTTTCCTGGTTCTTCAGTTCTGAATTCTGCCCTTCTTTTTGCTATACTTCAGTAGTGACACCAAGACCATGTTTCTCTGTGAAGGCAGCAGCTAAATTTATAGAATGACTTCTGAAGTACCTCTCAAGTATTCCTTCTGTTTATCTCATAATCTGAACTTTATTCAAAATACGACTGAGGTCCTGTTTCGTCTGAAATGACTATAGCTTACATTTGACTTTTTCTGTGCTCTATAAACCCTACGCAGTCATCGGAACTTGCATTTGTACTCATCTCTTTTCAAACCTCTCAACCTCTTATTGCAATAAATCTGAACAAAGCCTAAAATAATGGGTGGAATAGGCCCAACATAGGAACAGATTTTAAATATCGATCTTATAAACTTAGAAAGTTGTTAAAATAACAGGATTTGTGTCAGCATGAATTTTCTGAAGGATATGAAGTCTGAAACTAGACAAAGCCTAAAATAATGGAGGAATAGGCCCAACGTAGGAACATATTTTACATATTGCTCTTATAAACTTAGAAAGCTATTAGTATAACAGAATTTGTGTCAGCATTATTTTTCTGAAGGATATGAAGTCTGAAACTCAAATGTATGTCATTTAGTGACTTCAAACCTCAGTGATTTTCTAAAAACAAATTTTTAAGAGAAATAGATGAAAAATATGAGGCGTTCTGCAAATATCTGGACAGTTGAGAGGCAGGTCTCTTTTTAAAAGCGATAAATTAGTGATATTGCTGTCTTCTTTGATTTCTCTCTGTCAGATTAAGAGCACTGCTGTGGTTGTCTGGTTGTAATGAATAAATAGCAGGCAATGCAGATTTAATAACTGAGATGGTAAATTTCTGTTCTGTCAAACAGACAAGTTGCAGTCTGCAGCTTTTGAATGTCACATTCCCTTTAATACATTTGTAGCAGCAGTGTTCCCTATCCCTTCCCATTATTCTGAGATTAACATGGATTTATGATGGCATATATAAATTTCTAGCTGTCCGAAAAACATTTAAATTCCTGGCTAGAATCCTAAGGATCATCATCAGAAATAAATAACTTTTTCTGGAACACCATGTCTTGAGAAAATTTAAGAAAAGTCATAACAGAAATAAAAGTTGTGTGTTTCAACTGTATGACCGCAATGTATTTGAAATAAGAGCCCCCACAAAGCAAGTCATTTCTTAATATTGAAACAAGTCAGCTTCTATCTTATTGTATGGTAGAAATGAAATATCAGTTGAATCTATTTCTTCTGTCACACTGTAGTTACAGAAATTGCACAGATCTTAGATTTTTGCAATAGTTTTTCTAATTATTCTGATATTCTGAGCAGGGCAGATCTCAGACTTTTGTATTAGTTTTTCTAATTGTTCTGATATTTTGAGCCATAAATAAAACATCTGTCATACTTTCCTTGCATCTGACTATGCTTAAATGTGATCCATATAGTTTAGAAATCATCAGTTCTCTTATATGAGTAGGACTGGTAGCTAACAGCTCTAGGGCCTGAGAGGTATTTGGTTGTATAACTTTGTTGTTGATGTGCCTTTAACTTTACTCCATGGGTATCTAGCTTAAATAGGTGCTTTTCATCCATACATACCTCATCAATGAGCATCCTGCAGGAAGGTTTGTACCAAATAAATAACTAGTGAAATGAAAATAATGCCCAAAAATGCATTACTGTATCCTTTGAGAAGTTATCTACCCCAGGGAGCTACCACAATAACAATACATTCCTAAGAGATGACTCAGTTGTTCAAGATTTGGGAACGTATGGGGACAGTGACCTAACACTCACCAACATGTGTCCATTGTTGTAAGAATGTCCTTCTAAACTGCACAGACTATAAACAAAGGGATTGTGTCTAGATCTAAGGATGTGGTTGTCCCTCCATACTCAGCCATCATTAGGCCAGTTATGAATATAACGCCCCCTTTGGCATATATCTGTCCAGACATATGCAATAACAAGGACGCTTGCAGAGATCTACCTTAATAAAGCATACAAGGCCTAAACAACATGCCCTACATGGCCTGACTCAAAGCCCTGTCACTATACTCGGTATCCTACAAACTTCTAAGAGGTGCCCTGAGTCTAGCATCTTCTGATCAGATATCAGATACCTCACAGAGGATATTGCTGCTCTGGAATAGAATCCTCATCCACATAAAACACAGTTCTTCCCCATCCACATTCAAGAGTAACTTGGATCAATGCATATGAAACAGAAAATTCACTCCATGACTGCACCCTGTTTTACTAATGGACAGAGACAGCTCCTAAATGGTTTATCTCATGCAAGGGTCCCCTCAAATTATCTATGATATGATCCATGGGGTGGGTAAAGCCAGTCTCTAAGCAAGTGGAATAGATTCATTTAAGTACAAAAAGGGAAGCTGGATAGGTTTAGAATAGCCTACAGGGGTAGCTAGCCTAGTGCTTACCTATGAACCTATAAACAAATAAAGGAAGCTGCTTCACAAATATTTAAGGTCACATTGACAGTGGGTTTCTGATGGCCACATTCTTTGTGGATATGTCCAAATCATGTTATCAAAGATAAAATCATGTTGTCCTAAAAAGTTGACACTTCTTTAGATCCCCTGAAAAAAAAACACAATTCCTTATGTGTAATAAATGTAATTCTCTGCTAAATGCATATATATATATATATATATATATATATATATATATGGGTCTACTTCATTTCACCTAACTTCCAATTCACTGACTCCCATTTGACTGAGACCAAATGACTGAAATTTAATTTCACTGACACTTCATTTCACTGACAGTTCATTTGACTGACAAGTATTATTAGCAAGAAAATGGAATATGCCCCCTTCCCCACTGTAGTGCGACCCTGGAGTTAGAATATATAGTTGGGGGGGCACAGCCCCCAAGTGTGGGGGCAAAGCCCCCCACTTACTTTTCTTTTACTAAGCAATATTATATCAAAACTTAACAATATCATATGAAATGTGCCCCCCACATCCCCCAACTATATATTCTAACTCCAGGGTCGCACTACAGTGGGGAAGGGGGCATATTCCATTTTCTTGCTAATAATACTTATCAGTCAAATGAACTGTCAGTGAAATGAAGTGTCAGTCAAATGAAATTTCAGTGAAATGGGGTCAGTGAAATGAAAGTCAGTGAATTGGAAGTTAGGTGAAATGAAGTAGACCCATATATATATATATATATATATATATATATATATATATATATATATAGGTCAACTTTACATGGTCAACTCTTCATAAAGTCGACTTTCATATGGCTGAGACCATATGATTGACTTTCGGAAAGCCGACCATGTAAAGTAAACACTAAAACACAATGAACACTTACCTAAAAACTGTTACAAACCCCTCGTAACTTAAATATACCAATTCCGAGATCGCACTACAGTGTGGAAGAGGGAAATTTCCCATTTTGCACTGTACAGAGACAGCAGTTCCCCATGGATGACTTTTCAAAAGTCGATCATATGGTCTCGGCCATATGAATTTCGACTTTCTGAAAAGTCGACCATGTGAAGGGGACCCATAGATATATATATATATATATATATATATATATATATATATATATATATATATATATATATATATATACATAATTCTAACTGCAGTCTCTCCCTATTATTATTTTTCAAAGATTCAGTATATTCTTTAACTAGTCCATTATATTTTTCCCTAGATATAGCAATCTTCTTCAAGTTCCCTCCACCATACTAAACATGAAACACAAACAGATGCACTGACATGTGACCTTTCCATAACTGTTTTATTTTCTATTCCATATTTATTCAAGTGATAACTGACCCTGCCAATACCTTTATTGTTGTTCTTAATTCCAAATTTGCCCAATTAGCTATATGGTCAGGAAAAACAGTAAATACTCTGTCTCAGTCTAATTGCATGTGTATGTGTGTTGTGTGACATCTCAACAAAGACTTCCTAGATTGTGCTAATGTTTCTCATATCTTTATATCCTTTGCAATCTTAGCTTTAATCTCCCTCAGGTTGAAGCCCTCCATAATAATAATGTCTAAATTAACATTTACAGGTTGTTTCAGTTCACTCTATACATTTATTTTGTATTTTCATTCGCAGTCATACAAAAGGAGGAAAGTCATTCTCATCTATCATAATATCGGGTATAAGTAAGATCAGCTCTGTTGTTATGATCCAGTATCACATCAGTAAAAAAGTAAACCAAAATTTTTTTTCCTACTAAGTAAGTTTGCAGCCATAAAACATAGTCTTGCAAAGTATTATTTCCTCCAAAGCCTGTGCTGACAAACACTTCTTCATTAATGACAATGTTTCAAAAGGTATATCATGAAATCATTCCACACATGGACCAAAGTATCTTGTATCAATATGTGCCAACAGGCATAGCCATGTTTGTTTTTAATCTCATTTGATAAACAAGACTTGAAGACCACCAACAAAAAAAAACTCCCACAAGATATAGCGGCAACACCAACAAATAAACCAAAAATCTGCTGGACAGGTGGAACAGGAACCAAAAATTCTCAAACACAAAATTTTAGCGAATAAACCACTTTTAATGTCACTTTTGTCCCCAAAGAGACTTCTTCAGAATGAACATTAACTAACAAACCAAGTTTATATACACTCCAAACTTCCTCAATTAAATTTAATTACATATCAGTCATTCATTCAGTTATTCAATACAAATGAAAACCCTCCAAATATACATACAATGAAAGTTTCTTATTGGCTTCTCCATTTACTGCATGTCAGGAACACTAATGCAATAATTTCTTCCTAACAACACATATTTTCAGGTAAATTGAGTACCAGTTTCAAATGCAGTAATGGGGTCATTATGTTTCAAATGTTTGCATTTGCACTCAATGAATATTTGTTAAAAAGTAGGCAGTGCACTTACTTGTTTATTTATCTTAATCTGTAGTTGCTGGCACTTAAACTGCAATTAACATTAAATGTCAAATTGCAGCATGAAACTGCAATAATAAGTGATTTCAGCAGGGGTGTAGGTAGTATATTAAAGTGATCTTTCATTATCTGTTTGAAAGATTCATAATGAAATTCATGAAAACTGTCCTTACCAAATCCACATTACTGACCACTAGCTCAGCTGTGATGACTGGATTTGCTGTATATCAGTCAGCATGGCTGAAAAATGAAACTGGTACTGGATAGATATATTTTCTGAGCAGGACACTGATAAACTCTATTCCTTATTCCATGGTAAATCAATATACTGACTTGCACATAAGTAGCAAGTGAACACAAAAATGGCATTCTTCAGGAAGTCCTTCACTACTAAAACTAAAAGTCTTTCGGCTTTTCCCGGTTAGGGGTCACCACAGCGGAACTCAGGTCCACTAATGATTAGCAGTGGATTTTTATGGTGCCAAGTTGCCAGCCCGATGCCCACTGGGAGTACTGTAGTTTAGCCAAAAAAAAAAAAT
The DNA here is from genome assembly GCF_019279795.1 of Protopterus annectens. Lineage (NCBI taxonomy): Eukaryota > Metazoa > Chordata > Ceratodontiformes > Protopteridae > Protopterus > Protopterus annectens. Next base: position 451,327,583 of record NC_056741.1, on the reverse strand, counting down.
CTGAGAAGATTTTCTGACTTTAGAAAATCATTTTTATTTTGTATTACTCTAAAAAAAATTATAGGTTAACTTCAATATTGTTAGAGGACCTTTTTTTTCTATGAAATGATGGAAATATATACTACAGCTGCATAAGGATGGGAACAAGAGAGAGAGTGCGAGTTAATGTGTGTAGGGGGTGATACACTATTCCAATAGAAGACTGACTAATGTGCAGATTACATATGAAAAATGCACTATTAACTGAAAGTTTTAGAGAGCGTATTATCTAACATTTATAGGATAAGTTCAGTATTGGTTGGACATTGATTCTTTCTATGCAACAAGGAAAACTATGTTACAGCTACACAACTAGGTAACCTAGAGAAACAGTATCTGTGTCGGGGAGGTGATTCACTATTAAAGGAAGAGTAACTAACAGGCAGATTATATTTGAAAAGGGCATTATTAAATTGGGACCAGAGTTAAGAGGTTGTTGCAGACTATGTCTTAAGTCACGTGTACATACCTGTAGTGGTCAGTATAGCAATACGGCAAATGCCAATAGAATTATTGGAGAGGACTTAAGATTATTTGTAGCAGTTATTTAAAAAGTATAACATACAGGGCTGTTAATGCAGGCTGAAATCTTGCTTAACCTCAGTGCAAGTACCCTTTGTTCTTTTAGCTTGCTTAGTGACTACCCTCACCTAGCACTCACTTTTTAGCATTACCTCAAAACAGCTGGTACGGGTTACTTTCTTCCCTACAGCTCTCTAAATTTCTCTGTTTCATGAAGTGGACAGAACAATATATGATGACAGTACTTGGTAACAAACCCACAAGCTTCCCTGATGGCAGAGAACCCTTAACCTCAGAAAACCATTGTGCTCCATTGAAATACTTTGTTTTAACAAAAGGGAGAGCCACTGCTAATTCTTATTTGTTTCACCCACATTCCACATGGAACAGACAATAAAATAATATGAATATGATTCCATTATAATTAACTCCTGAATAGTCTGGTGCATGCATGTTTTGTTTATTTATCTGTTATGTTTGTATGTATATATTTATTTGCATTTGTTTACCGGGAAAATACGACTAGATAATTTTATCCATTTTCAGTGGCAGCATGGGGAGAAAACCTCCATAAATATAAGAAATGAATATGTACAAACACAAGTGAAAACGGACATCATCTTACAATATACTTTAAATACACAGATTAAAACAAATATTAATGCACATGCAACATTTAGAATAATGCACATATACCATCAGTAAAACAAGATAAAATACAATATCACATAGCATTGAAACATGTTGACATTAATAAATACAGTATCATGTAGCACTAAAACATGTTGACATGTTAATATGTATGTGTTTAAATTTTATTTATTATTTTTATTTATTTATTTACATTTGTTTACCGGGAAATTCCGACTGGATGCAGGTCCTTTTTCAGCGGATGTCCGGGGAGAAAAGCTCCACTTCATGTACATGATAAATAGAGATACAAAGTTGCAGCAATAGCAAATAACATTACAGGTTGTTGGCTTTAATACAATAACAAGATATTGATTATCAACAGTATATACAGTAAATGTTGCAAGTTAAGATAGTTTCTTGTCATTTATAATATTAGTAACAAAGTTGTCAGACAAGATTTTAAAGTATGTAAGGACAACTAGCTAATTCTGACTGTGGTTAGTAGTGGTGGTAGTATAGTTGGGTTAAGAGTCTAGGTGGGGGGGTAAGGGTGGGGGGGTTAGTCTGGATTAGAACAAGGACAAAGGCAGTGCAAATTTAAGTGGAATTTGAGCGCAGTCTTGAAAAGGCTGCTGGAAGGTAGAGTAGTTATAGAGGGTGGAAACTGTTCCAAAGTTTAGATATGGTACATGAAAATATGGCTTCTCCTGCTGAGTTTTTGGGTTTGATAACAGTGAGTTTATCTTTTGTTGCTTAATCTTAGGGGCCTAGTGGAGTGATGGGGTTGGAGAAGGGTTTGAAGGGAAGGGATGTTATGGGGTGGTTAATAAGTTTATGAACGAGGAGTTGGGGGAGTTCTAGCCAGCTTAGTTCTTTAAGGGAGATACAATGATGGCTGTGGTAGGAGGTTCCACTGGCAAATTTAGCAATTTTGGTGTAACAGGCATCCAGCTTGTGTAGATTTGTCTGTCTAAGGTTGGTAAGTATGGGGGATGCATGGAGTAGGGTGGAGATTAGCTGGGAATTGGCTATGGAGATTCTATCCGCCTTAGTTGGGAATTGGTGGCTTCAATATAATGCACCAAGTTTCTTATGAACTTTTTTTATTGTAAGAAATATGTGGATGTCATATCTAAGTTTGTTGTCTATTTCCACACCGAGTAATTTTGTGTGTTCTGATGGGGAGATGATGATATTCTCTTTGGTGAGAATGTTGAAGTGGGGGGTGTTTTGGGTGGCTTTGGAAGGTTGGAACAGGAGAAGTTTTGTCTTACTTGGGTTGAGTAGGAGCTGAGCATTGGATAGCCAGCTTTCTACAGAAGAGAATGATTCCTGTGCGATTTGTTGTAGTTCTGGTAGAGTGGGGGCAGAGCAGATGAGAGTAGAGTCATCTGCGTACTGTATAAGAGATGCTTGTGTGGTGGCAGTATGTAGGTTGTTAGTGAAAAGTCAGAATACCAGAAGGTCAAGGATAGCCCCTTGGGGAACTCTGAGAGTAACTGGGAGGCAAGGTGATAGGTTAACGTCCCAGATTACTGATTGCTGGCATCCGTGTAAATAGCTGTGGAACCAGTTGCAGGCTGACTGTGAGAAGGAGAGGTTGCGGTGAGTAGAGAGTAGTAACTCATGAGATACCATGTCAAAGGCCTTTGAGAGATCTAGAAATATGGCAGTAGAGAAGAGGCCATTGTTTTTGCAATGAAGTATAGTGTTGGTGAAGGAGAGCAGAGTGGCGGTAGTGCTGTGATATGGCCTGAAGCCATGTTGGGTTTTGGAGAGGAGATTATTAGCTAGGAGATAGTTGGAGACCTGGTTGTTGATACATTTTTCAACTATCTTGGAGAGAGGGGAGAGGATAGCAATGGGGTGGTAAATGGAGAGGTCAGTGGAGGGGGTGCCTTTGTGGAGGGGAATGATGTGGGATATTTTCCATATCGAGGGAACATAACCTTCTGTTATGGAATGGTTGATTAGAATTGAAATTGGGAAGGCTAGTGTATCAGCTACAATTTTCAAGTATTAGGACAAGAGGTTGTCAGCTGCAAGTTTGGTGGGTTTAAGTTTTGACAATAGTCTTTTTATGTTGGAGGTAGATACTGAGGTGAAGAAGAAAAGATGAGTGGGGTTAGGGTTAGGAGTTGAGGGGCTGTTGTAGGGAAATGTTGTTTGTTTAGAGATGTTATAGTTTCAGTGTAGTGTTTGTTGAAGGATTCAGCAATACTGCTGGAGGAGAGGAGAATGGATGGCTGGGGGGTATCAACCTTCCTTGGGTGGAGGATAATGTTAATAGTGGACCAGAATTGCTTACGGTTGTGGTTGGTAGAGTTTAGGCTGGATTTATAGTAGAGGGATTTGTCTAATTTTATTTGCTTTTTGGCTTTATTGTGCAGTTCAAGGAATAGTTCCCTATCTTAGTTATTTTTTTTAGTCGCCAGTGCTCCCAGGCCTTATCTCTGGATTTCATTAGGATTTTGGTGGTATTTTGTAACCGAGGGACACGCCTAGATCTGACTTTGGCATTTCTTACAGGAGCATGGGTGTTTAGGATGGTGAGGAAGGTACTGTTGAAGAACTGGACAGCCTCATCTAGGTTGAGGTATTTTAGTGGTGACCAGTTAATTTTTTGCAGGAAGGAGATGAAGAAGTTGGGATTGAAGTTGGACTTGTTCAGTATTTGCCTGTGGATAATGGGATTCAGACTGTTTGTGTGATGCCGAATTAGGAAAGTGGGGGAGTGGTCACTAAGACTGTCAGGTAAGCAGCCTGCTAGGTAAGAGTGAGGGGCTTTTTTGACTAGGATCCAGTCAAGTAAGGTATGATTGTTAGGGTTTTTGTTGATTCGGGCAGGGGACTGGATAAGTTGAGTGAATCCATGGAGATTAAAGTGAATGGTTGGGAGATTGTTATTACAGGATAGTGAGTTGATGTTAAAGTCACCAATAATTATGGTTTCCTGGGGGTAGAGATAGAGTAGCCCAGCTCAAGAGATTTTCTAGGGGTGTAATATTTTGCCCTGGTGGGAAATAGAATCCTGTGATATTGATTGTTTTGTTTGGGTTTAGTGTGAGATTGGCATAAAGGATTTCTTCATTGCTGTGGTGAGGGGCAGATGTGTTTAGGAGTTGAATATTGAGGTGGTATTTAAATATCAGTGCTACACCACCTCCATTTTTGGACAATCTGTCTATGTGAGGGATGTTGTATTCAGGTGGAAGTATTCCTCACTTTTGATGTGAGGTTATACGGTGTAGTTTTCCTTATGGGTATCACATAATAATTAGCTCTCTTTTCCAGTTTTCGAATAGTGAAAAATAAAAAAAATAAACAAAAAATACAACCAAGAAGGTAATAATCAAGGGGTCTATATTATATGTACGAAGTTTTATAACTTCGAATACCATATGATCGACATCATATGGTCAAAGTTATAAAACTTCGAATAGTGAAAAATAAAAGAATAAACCCTAAACTAAGGGTTGTAGGCAAGCCTCCCTGCACCCCCCACACCCCCCGCTCTTTAAATATACCAACTCCAAGATCGCACTGCATTGTAGTGTGATCTCAGAGTTGGTATATTTAAAGAGCGGGGGGTGTTAGGGGCATAGTCCCCCACCTGCTTTAACCCGTTAAGTTACTTTTTTTTTCTTTTTTTTTCACTATTCGAAGTTTTATAACTTCGACCATATGGTGTCGATCATATGGTATTCAAAGTTATAAAACTTTGTTCAAATAATATATAATTAGTCACTCAGAGAGATTATACTAAGAGTGCATGCAGTCTATATTTTGTAGTAACCTTTATGGATCCCCATCAATGTTTAATGCCACAAGAAAATCAGCAGGTTAACTAAAATTGGGAGAAAGAAAGTGTGAGATACGCTTGTGTTGTCTGTTCACTCATAACGGTGTACACTTAGTGTAGGTATTAATGAATGAATTAGGTTTTGTTAATATACTCCAGCATGCATTTACACAGTCATTTGAATGCTACATGTTATTCAGTTTATTAAAATAGCATAGTTGTTATCTTTGAATGCAACCTCTATGAAGATGTTATTTATAATGATTTATTTCAGGTATTGTCAATATAATTTTCAAACTGAGGAATTTCAGAATGGATTCCCAGTTGAGAAGACAGATATATAGCTGGTTAGCCAACAGACCACAGGTGGTAGATGTTAAAAGTTACACAACTTAACCTTATTTGGTATCTAGGTGTTTCACAAGGGTGTCTTGTTGGTTCTTACATTTTCCAATTATTATCCTAGTTGACAACAAATTGTCTTTTTCAAACTGTTTTGGGAATGAGAAACTGGGGATCCAACATCTATGGATGCATTAACAGATTTAAAAAATAAAAAAAAAAATCAAGAGGTACGTCCTCTGAATGTCAGTCTGTATATGGGCAAAATCAGCATTTGGATGTCCATTATGGTATGCAAATATGAAGGCAAACTGTAGGGTATTAGACAAGTTCCGTGATGTTTTACACAAAAAGGTATCTGCTTCAGCTGCTTGTCTTATTATGAAAGAGTTAAAGCTTCAAACATATATGAATAGAAACTACTCAGAGTTTTTTATGGCATGTAAGGATCCTTTTCTTCTTGAATGCCTTGGTCTGAAATTATCTACATTGCAGGGAAAAAAGGCTGAACATTTATAGAAGATGTAAAACCACAAGAGTGTAGGTTTGTTACAGTACTCGATCACTAGAATAAACTTTATGATGAAGTTAATGAATGTGACACTATTGAATCTTTAGACATGCTGGACAATTTTTGATAAATTTTTGACTTGAAATATGGTAGGCTTTTGTAGGTTAATGTCCCATAACCTGTACTTGAACTTAAAGCCCAAAAAATATACTGCAATCAAATCACTCTTAGCCAAGCAAGCAATTAAAGGAACACTACTTCCTGTTCTGGCCTACATTATCCTTTCTACTTAGATACCACTTTAGACTAAATCACAGTACCTCTCTGCATATAATAACTGAAACTCCAGCCATAACTAGCAACACATAGACCTTGTGGAGCATCACTCTCAAAACACTTCTAGACGGTGTGGATAAAAACAAACGTTGTTCTACCTTATCTAAAAGTCCATGGGATGCAGTTAATTCCAACAAATTCTAGGTCAGCATCATTGTTCTTTTTACATACATGTCCTACATATGATCGACATCATATGGTCGAAGTTATAAAACTTCGAATAGTGAAAAATAAAAAAAAATAAAAGAATAAACCCTAAACTAAGGGTTGTAGGCACTGATGGAAAATTGCCTGTTTCAGTGCTGTAACCATGTCCAACAAATTCAGCTTCCTTGAATGGTGGATACATAAAAATTATCCTGACATCTTAACATTTTATTTATTGATTTATTTATTACATTTTGGTAACCAGGTAAGATGACTGGTTAACAACAACAGAAACATGGCTAAAACTTCCTACTTATTTACCCATTACTTTACCTCAAACCATACAGTTTAGTTGGGCATTCAGCCTTGATAAAGAACTGATGGAGAAGTAATGATCCTCATTACCGATGTGCACTCCTTCCAGCTCCTAGCTACCCCTCCTAACTTTTCTGATCACAACTGAAATTGATATCTTCTGGCATAGTGCCTTACAGACCTCTACCAGAAATATAAGTGCTGTCAACACCTTTCGTTCCCAGATTTTACCTCAGATACACCTTCACAAGATCCTCGGAATGGAGGTTATTGTTCTATACTCTTTCTCACTCTCAATCTCTCTCTTCCTTTCCAGCTATCATTCTTTTATAATCCTTAATGTCACAGTGATTATACATTATCTACCTGTCACAATTCCTTTTATCAAGGTTAATAACAGTTTATTCATACTTATTAAAATATTGTTTTAATGAGGTAATATGATTCATGATTATTTACCATGGTCATTTGTTAAAAAAATCACCACAATAAAAGTGTGAAAGACATATTCCACATGGAACTGTATGATACATGGAATCCTAAACATTCAAAACAAGGAAAGACCCTCATAATGAGGTAAAGTTAAGAACTACGCTTCCTCTCCTTCTCTAACAGATGACCAATTCCAGTGATCAGCTGTGATCACCAAAAGTAGCAAAAGAGAGTCACAGAAATGTAGGCTGATGTAGGGTGCTGGGCATACTATTACTGTGGAAAACCATACCTCTCATTTCTCCCCAATTTTGCAGAATGTTCCTCATTTTGTCTTATATTTTTTGCCCTGTCGCTGATTTTCTGGTAAATCACTGAGGATCATAGACAAGTCAGTAATGCCAGACATTAGAATTGTATACTTTTTATTGTTAAGAAAATGCATGTTGATACAAAACATGTTGTTCTAGTAATATTTTAAGTGAATTAGAGTAATATTTACATTTTTCCTGATTTGGGGCTTTTGTACCCAATTTATTTTTGGCTATGTCCAGAAACTGTGAACAAAGAATTTGAGATGTATGCAGGGAACTATACCTCTCAAATCATACCTCTTAACTGTCCCTGATTTTGTAGAATATCACTGATTTTGTCTCATATTTTGCCCTATCCCCAATTTTCAGGTAAATAATTTAGGATTACAGACAAGCCAATAACGACAGATATTAGAGTTTCATGCATCTTAATGTTCAGAAAATGCACATTGATGCATACAAGTATTTTAAAACTATCCCTGATTTATACTGTCATTATTTTGGATTATGTTCAGAATTTTTGAGCAAACAAAAAATGAGAGGTACTTGGTGAACACTCCCCCTCTCCCCCACCATGTCACTGTAAAAGTTAATTAAATTAGAAATGTTATATTTTGTTGTCGGCACTTTCTACTGTTACCATTGTCTACAGGTTCATCTATCTTCCTACTTCTATTTAATATGAAAAATAAATACCTGCAAAGAAAAAATGGTCCCTGCAGATCTGCAGCTGTAAAATTCCCAGCAGTCTCCAGTCACAGAACCACCCAATCAGAGACTGACAGAAAAGCACCACGACTGGCTACACTCAGCATCAAACTGTGCACACACAGACTACAGAGCTGCTGGCAGTCCTGTCACAACTCCTTAACCACTTATTATGTTGTTACTGATTGGTTCTTCAGAACCTCTGCCACCTTTAATACATTCAATATCTTCTACTCCTCAAAGGGAGCCACAGTGCCAGCATGACAACTTTCTCTGCTTACACCACAAGAACTCAAAATAAGTCAATTACCAAACATGCTTTTAGCAAAAGAAATGCACCTGTTATTTGAAATCAACTTACAAATGCTGACAGGACTTCAGTCACTTCACAAGCGGATTCTAATATAGTACGCTAATATCTTCTAAGCATTATTCCTCTTCAGGAAAAACATGGCACTTATAAAAAATTTGAAAAATAATCCATCACCATGTTTTATCTTTGCCATTGCAAAAGTGTCTCCTTCATGTTAAATTATATTTTGAACTGCTTTGTTCGACTTTGTATAAATGAAACCCATTGCCATTGTCAAATTGTTACATTCATGTTAAAAATAAATTAGACCCTGTTTCTAGATATAATCATTGCTCAACTATTTTGAACAATACTGCTCCCTCCTCAAAAATTATATTATAAATCATAAATAAAGGCAAAAAGCAATACACCAATAAGCAAGCATGCTTCCTTACAAATAACTCTTCTGGAATGAATTAAACTAATGAAAAGAAAAAAAAACGTAGTCCTTCAGCAGTGCATCTGATAATAACATCTGCATTGCTTTGGTGGCCACTTATAATGAGGTCATCAGTGTTGACTCTATTTTATATAGATCAGCTTCTGATCCAATATATCAGAAGTACCCACAATGCAATAAAACTTTCCCTTACTGAGCACCCCCTTCAGAATTAATCACCATAAATAAATGGCTAATAACCTATAATTCTAAGGGAAGGCAAGGTTCTGATAGATTGTATCCTACATTTATCCATATACATGACATATTTATGGCCATACCCTTCTGGCACATCTTTATATAAACAAACCTCCCTGGCCTGTAGAAATCAGCCACAACAATTCTGTTTCTACACACCCGATAAACCTCTTCCCCTGAACAGTAAAGAATGGTTTTCATATTCTCCCCATAACTAAGTTGCTAGGGAAATAAAATGCTTAACCAATGCATTCAAATGCTTGAAATAAACAATCTACTTTGCCCAAACCAGTATAGATCCCACAGAAGCCACATCACTACTAGTTTCCTCTTTATATTTGTTGACCCTGCCAAAGAGTTCAGCTGTGTACTTAAAATAAAGTTTTTTCACACCCTTCTTCACTTCATTAGTTATAATTCCATTCCCTACAGCTTCCAAAATTACCAGAAAGGCAAAACCAGCAGTGTACTTTTCAATGCAACCCTTTTCATACCTACCCACTACCTACCTACCAGGGTATATCAAGGGTCAGTTCTGGGGTCAGGGCCATTCATAGTCTTTATTAACAACATTCACAATATCTTTTCATCTCAGAGCTAAGAGATTTACACTAATGAGCTTCTCTTCTGCAATTCTCATAGCCAGAATAGCAACAGCAATAAGAAACTAACACTTAATATGATCGACTTCTCCAAGCAACAGGTTATCATCCTTAGGTCATACAATTAACATACATCAATAAGAAACTAACACTTAACATGATCGACTTCTCCAAGCAACAGGTTATCATCCTTAAGTCATACAATTAAGATACATCAATAAGAAACTAACACTTACCATGATCGACTTCTCCAAGCAACAGGTTCTCATCCTTAGGTCATACAATTAACATACATCAATAAGAAACTAACACTTAACATGATCGACTTCTCCAAGCAACAGGTTATCATCCTTAAGTCATACAATTAAGATACATCAATAAGAAACTAACACTTAACATTATCGACTTCTCCAAGCAGCAGGTTATCATCCTTAAGTCATACAATTAACATGCATCAATAAGAAACTAACACTTAACATGATCGACTTCTCCAAGCAACAGGTTCTAATCCTTAGGTCACACAATTAACATAAATAATAAAGCGTATGCTTGTAGGCATAGAAAAAGCTGCCATTCCTCTCCTCTCCCCATCAGATTTGACACACTATGGCCATTCTTCATAGTTTTTAGTACAAATGCAGTAGGGGCATCTGTGATGTTTGCAAGTGAGCGTGCACTATTTATAGAGGCCATTTACACTAATGCGCAATGCCTTACGTATAATGAGATGTAAATTAGAAATTGTGTAAAGCGGCACATACTAATGAATTGTTCTTGCAATTCATGATCCAATATTGATGATGTACACACATCCATTTTTAAATGTGCTGCTCCACCTCTGATATCTGCTTTGCAATCCATGAACTTGCCCCCAGCAAACCCTTAAGCAATTTGTCAAAGTATGAACAAGCACTTCACTCACACCAAATGAAACATTTCCCCCAGTGACCCTTTCAGTAGTTTAACCAAGTATGCACAAGCACCTCAATGATATCAAATGACTGACGTCCCCAGTGGTCCTTTCAATAGTTTGTCTAAGTATGCACAAGCACCTCAATGATACCAAATGACTGACGTCCCCAATGGCCCTTTCAATAGTTTGTCTAAGTATGCACAAGCACTATAATAATACAAAATAAATTATTTTCTCCAGCAATCACTTCAACAGTCTGACAATGTATGTACAAGAACTTCACTGACACGTAAATTAATGATTTCCCCAGTGACTCTTTCAGTAAGTTGTCCATGTCTGCACAATGACACTAAATGAAACATTTCCCCCACTGACCCCTTCAGTAGTTTGCCCATATACCCAGAAACACTTCAATGACACCAAATGAAGCATTTCCCCCCATTGATCCCTTCAGTATTTTTTTCACGTATGTAGAAGCACTGCATTGACACCAAATGAATCATTTCCGTCAAGGATCCCTTTAGCAATTTTTTTAAACACCTTTATTGAATTATCAGTTGTGACACAGGCAAATTTATATTTATACAAAAGTAATCAAACTGTGTTAACAAATTAACATTAACAATCATTATACTTCACACATATTGCTATATATCATATAACCTAAGCAGTATTACATAAATTATTCAATTCCTGACCATTTTTTTAAACAAGAAACATCTTTATTAAACCATCACTTATGACATAAGCAATCATACATTTATATAAATGAAAACAAACCACACAGACATAATCCTAGTTGCAAGCATATTACAGCACAAGCCATACTGACACACTCCCATCTACCTAGTCATTTTCAGTCAAGCATTACAAGGCACATTTTTAAACCTCGTTCTTCCCCTGTATATATTGTTCCCACAATTCACATTTTTTCCTATGAACTTTGTCCATGTATGCAGAAGCACTCAAATGACACCAAAATTAATAATTTCCCCCAATGATCCCTTCATTAGTTTGATCATGCATGCACAAGCACTAAAATACAATAAAACAAACATTTCTTAAAGGAAAGTCATTAATCATACCTCCTTTTAAAAAGTATGGCAGTACATATTCCATTGCTCCCTTCCACTCAGCTAATCAATTTGCTGCCTAACTTCTGCATTCTCCTGGTAAAGTGATGCTTACTGGCATACGTCTGGGGTCCTTTTATGTGTTTTGTATGCAAATGAGGCCCTTTCACATTATCTCTATGAACTGAACTAATACACAAAAGTGTAATACCCCATTTCCTCATAACAACTCTACGCTTTGTCTTAGGAAGGTGTGTTTACCAAAACACACCTCCATATTTCCGCAGTCAGCCTGAATGAAATTTATTTGCAAAAGGACATAGCGATGCTCTTCCTGAATAACAACTACAGACTTATGGAAGACAGAATTACTTCAATTTAGAGACAGACTCAATACTCTCTATTAAAGTCTGTGTAAATAAAACAATATGCAACTTTCAGGTTGAAATACATAAAGCACCTTACCATTTCTAAAACCATCTGCCAAAGGAAACAAAAAATCTGCTGGTAAGAAAAATCATGACCCTCAGACCCTTTACTATGCCTTACTTTTAACTATAAGCACATCCATAGATATGCATAAATTACAAATTGCCATAGACAAAGCCAGTTGCTTTAGTAACTCCTCTCAAAAGATATATGCTGCCAATTGAGCTCTGAGGGAAATATATTCCAACCAGGATCTTCTGCAGACTTTCTTCAAACCAGCCTCTGCCGAGCACTTTCAACTAAACTAAAATGAAAGTTACACACAACCCACGTCAATATGACCATTCTTCACCATCTACCCTACTCGTTTCAAGCATTCTCAGTTACAGGTTCAATACTATGGAACTCAGCATTAACCACATATAGCTCTTTGCTTGCATCTTCACAAAAGTTACTAAAATCTAATATCTTTACTTAGCCACTTGTTTCTGCTTCATCACTTCACCCAAGGTACCATACTGTGGGAATTATAGCAGATCACCACATGTACTCACATAAGATTACCAATTCCCTGCCTCATGTGCTCTAATGATCCTCTCATGTAGCATCACTCCTGTATATAACGCAGTGTAATCACCTTTTAAATTAAATGCACACCCCTCCCTCTCACGTATAGCATCACTCCTGTATATAACACAGTGTAATCACCTTTTAAATGTGCACTTTTCTCCCTCTCACATATAGCATCACTCATGCATATAAGACAATATAATCACCTTTTAAATGCACACCCCTCTCCTCAAATATAACATGATTACTGCTGTATATAACACAATACAATCATCTTTTAAACGTACACCCCATATCCCTTTTGACTGTTACTTGCCTCAAAGCAAGCAAGTTCAACTGTACTTCTCAAACGCCTGCATGCCTAGTCAATATAAAAAGGGTGTGTAATTTTATGGACTACATACATGTGTAATGCTTTGCTTCTAACTTAGACTCATGCTATTTTTTCAAATATACTGAATTATGTTTTCAGAGATGTGACCTTATCATAGAAGTAAAGTTTAATTTATTTGTGGAACCTCCCCCAAAACAAATCCATCTGCAAATCCAAACTGAAAGCCCCAGCAAGGTATGTGAGTGCTGCTGAGACTGGTATGATAAGACATTGGTTTTAAGGATAGGCCCTCTATCTTTTTTCTCACACTACTGTCATGTCATGCTTATCTTCCAACACTTTGGGCTCTCCTAGATACTATCTCTCCACCATAAAGTTTCATCTGTATTCAAGACAAACCTGTACTAATCACTAATATTTGTCAGAAGTGCCAACATTCAAATCAAACAGTGTGAAATACTGAACATTTCCCTAGCACCATAAATACTTAGATTTTAAAATATCATAGGATCATAGGAAGTTACTGGGCTATTGGCTCTGAGGCCCTTATAAGCCTAGCCAAGAGTTTAGCCCATGTTTAGACAAATCAGCACCTGATGCCCCTGTCCAGCAGGGACACAGGTGGAATCCCAGGGGTATATTTTCTGTTTACCATCCAGTTATCCAGGTTGCACTTAAAAAGGGATAATAATGTACTCTGCTTGATGTGGAGAGGGAATCTCTTCCACAGATGGGGAGTCTCTGGGACACAAATCTGTCCTGCCAACAAGTTCTATTGATGTCACAGAGCAGCTTGAGGTTGTGCATGTGGGTTACTCGAGTGGAGCTTGACTTGTGGATATGCAGCAGTCCCATTAAGGCGGGGTCTGAGATTGCTCTGTATGCCAGACAGAGGTCACCTCTGAGGAGTCTGTATAAAACTGAGTAGAGGAACATGTCTTTTAGTCTATCTGTGTAAAGTAGATGTTTGAGGCCTTGGATTCTCCTGGTGAGGAATCTCTGTGGTATTTCCAGTTGCTGCATGTGCTTTGCAAGGTACATGCCGAAAGGAGCATTGTACTCAATAATTAGCCTTATAAGGGAAGAATGCAAGGATGTTATGACTTCCTTGTCCCTGGATGAGATACCCTAATTTAAGAGGTGGTCAATGTAGAAAGCTTTGCATACAACAAAAGCAACATGGTGGTCAAAAGTTAGGTTGCTATCAACCTGGATGCCCAAATCCCTCACTACTGATTGCATGCTTAGGACGTTGTTATTAATCTGATAATTTGTGGGGATATCAATCTCCCCAAAGGGAATGATGATGCATTATTTGGTACTCAGCTTGAGGCCATGTTTCTGGCACCAGTCATTTGTTTGAGTGAGACTCTCTTAGAGGATGTCCGCATCACTAGGGAAATTGATGACAGCACCCAGCTTGCAATCATATGCATACTTGGTCAGCCAGAGCTCACTGGTTTTGGCCTGCACCTCAGAAAAGTATATCCCAAATAACAGAGGCTCCAAGACCAATCCCTGGAGTACGCTGCTCGTTATGGGTGTACTGCTTAGGTAGCTTCCCCTATTTTGACTAGGTGGGTTCTTTCAGTGAGCCAGTTTGCTACTCATCTGGTAACATATGGATTGATGCCTAGTTGACAGAGTTTATCTATTATGCCTGAGTGGGGAATAGTGTCAAAGGCTTTGGCCAGGTGAAGGTAGGCGATGTGCACCATCTTCCCCTTCATCCATGGCTTTTGATGACTGTCTCAAAGAAGTCGACCAAATTTCACATACATGACGTCCCTTTGACAAAGCCAAACTGTGTGACACCGAGTGTTTGGAGGTTGCCGATGTTCTTGCTAATGAGGTCCAAGATAATCTGTTCCATGGCCTTACAGATCAGGCTTGTTAGGCTGATGGGTCTATAATTTCCCAGATCAGTGGATGCTCCACCTTTTTGCAAAGGGATGACAGTGGATGCCCTCCACTCAGCTGGGACAAAGCCGGTACCTCAAGCTTTGGTTGAATAGGGTGCCTAATGGTGCTGCACTTTCCTGCTTGGGTTCATGTAGGATGCAGCCTGGGATGTGATCGAGTCCTATGGAGGCTGTATTTTTTGCCTTTGAGAGGGCAATGATGACCTGTTTCCTAGAGATAAGGGGTGGGGGTGCAGGTACTGGGGATGCCCTGATTTACTGATTGGTTGGATAGAGTGGTGAAGTTTTCACTGAATCTGTCAGCCAGCAGGTTGGCTATATCTACAGCATTTGTGTATGTGGTGTCCTTGACCACCAGGTCTGAGCAGTTTTGGTTGCTTCTTTGAAACTGCCAACATATGTGAAGAAGGCCTTATGATTGTCTCTAGTACATGTGGCCAATTTGGACTCAAAGTTTGCTTTGAAGGATTTCACAAGTGCTCTTATTTACTTGTTGAGGCTAAGGAGAGATTGCTTCCAATTACGCACCTGCTCCTTGTTGGTCCTGGACAGCACTTTATGTATCACTGCTTAGTTAGGGTTAAACTATTCCCGGTGCCATAAAGTCTGCTCTTCAAATTTTCCCTTAGAACTAGCCAGTTTTTTAGTTTTAGCACTCAAATCTGTTTCTTTGAACTCAGCACTTGTTCAGAACTCATTGTAAGCACTACATAAGCTGCAAATTACTACAGCATTAAACTTTCCTCACTTGTCTAGTGGAAAGCAGTTTTTAGTACTTAATAAATAAGCACTTATCCATGCATGTCTAAGGGTCAGCTCCCGGTGTTTTCTCCTGTCTACCTGATGAATCTGGGCATCTTGGGGCAATGCAGCAATTGCCTCATGTACACAGACAACCCTCTCCTCCTACCACCCAACACTACAACCTGTGAGAGATGTACTTATATAACCAAACTGGAAGCAAAGCTCTCTTCACCCAAGACTGGACTAGACAGTCAACAGGAGAAGGTAAACACTTGCACCACAGCACATTCATCACATAGTCCCCCAAAACCTACACCACCAAAACACACACATAGAAACACACACCTACATTCGCGAAGGATCTCAATAAAAATCTGCTCAAGCAACAGAGACCTCCAAAGCAGAAATGCAAGCACCCTCCACCCCCCCCAACACAACCCAAAATGACATATAGCCCACAAACTCAGTGTGCCACTCATCCAAAGCCCATAAGGCATAACAACGTGCCTAACACTCTAGTCATAGGTGACTCTACAGTCAGGCACACTGATGTTCCACTCACCAGTCTAAACAAGGAGAAAGTTACTGTCAGCTGCCTGTCGGGTGCCAGGATCCGCCACATAACGCATGCACTCAAATCCTCCATAACAAGTACAAATATGACTCTTTCATTGTCCATGTCGGTGTGAATGACCTGAGAAGTAACTCCCTGGACTACATGAAAAGAGACATGGAGGAGCTCTCCGATCTTGTACCCCAGGCAGGTATGACCCTAGCCCTGAGTAGCATCCTGTCATCACCCAGAATGATACCACAGTACAAGGGCAAAATGATTGACTTCAACAATTGGTTAAGCTTCTGGTGTCATTCTAAGGGGAGCCAGTATCTGTCTGCCTGGGATGACATGATCGGCAGACCACAATGTTTTGCCAGAGATGGTCTACACTTGTCGCCCTTGTTATTCTGGATACTGGCTAAGGCTCTTGCCACCCCTATAGTGCCTTTTTTAGGCAAGCTTCAAGTGACAAATTCACCACCGTAACAGGTACAAGCAAGCAAAATCTGAGGGTAATGCTACTCAGTCCTAGAAGTCTAAACCTCAAAATGCATTCACTCAAGGCACTCCTTAAAATAGAGAACATCGACATCTGTGCAGTGACAGAGACCTGGTTCATGGCTCCAGAGAGTACCCCTGCATTACCAGGCTACAATTTATACCACACCTTTCAGGAACCTAACCTGGAATGCAACACTAAAGGTGGAGCTGGGTCCATATTCATTAAGGATATCCACACCTCCAGGCTAGTTGCTCAGCATAATGCATCCAAGATTATTCAAGTGCAACTAACTCTGGGCAAGACCGTAATCCAAATTGTAACTTGCTACAGCTCCCCCACCATGCCCCAGGATTCCTACTCCTCATTTCCTGATACACTGGAAAATATTAGGGTACAACCCAACACCCTAATAAGGGGCGATTCCAACTACCCCACCATTAACTGGCAAAGCTACTCATGTACCAACACTTTTGCTCAACGTTTTCTGGAATTCATAAATTCCAATGCTTTTGATCAACTTATCCACACTCCCACCAGGTGCAGCAATATCCTAGATCTGGTCATTACCAACATGGGTGACTGGTGTTCCACACCAGAGGTCAGTTCCTCATTGGTCAGATCCGACCACAAGCTAATCACCCTAGACATCCACATCCCCCCCCCCCCATTAGGGAAACCACCGTAAAAACATTCTCGAAAGCCAACTTCACACTTCTTAAGACAGAAGTGGCAAATTTCACAACACCCATGCAGATGGACAATAGAGGTACGACTGCTGAATCCTACACGAATGCACTATATAAGCACTTACATGAGTACATGGATCATGCTATCCCTAACAGAACCAAGATGCTATCTTCCAAAAAAAGGAAGCCAGTCTGGTGGTCCCCTGCCATAAACAAACTACAACAGAAGAAAGAAACTGTTGCAAAAAAGAGTAAAATCCCATGATTGGAGGAACTCCCTGGTCAGCCTCAGTAAGAAGCTGAGATCTCTCATAAAATCCTCCAAAGCTAGTTATGAAAACAAAATCGCCACTGACTCTAAAGACAACCACAAAGCATTCTATAGCTATGTCAAGAATCTCAATGGCAAAACTCAGATATGCTCTGAGTTACAGCACAATGGCACTAAATATACAGAAACAACTCATATTGCCAAAGTTCCTGTAATCACGGCTGCACAGGTAAAAGCCACACTCTCCAAAGCCAAGAACACAGGATCCATGGGACCTGACAACATCCCAGGCTGCATTCTACATGAACTATAGAATTAACTGGCATCCCACCTAAGCACCATGTTCAATCATAGTCTCACCTCAAGCTTTGTGCCCACTGAATGGCATACAGTGATGGTTATCCCACTCCACAAAGGGGGAGCCACCATGGACCCCAGGAACTACTGCCCGATTAGCCTAACGAGCCTGGTCTGCAAGCCCATGGAACATATCATCAGGAAACTTATAAACAAAAACATTGGTAATCTCCAAATTCTGGACCCCACCCAGTTCAGGTTTGTAAAAGGCAGATCATGTCTCCTAAACCTGATAGACCTCTTTGAAGCAGTCACCAAAGCCATAGACGAGGGTAAGGTGGTTCACACAGCCTATCTACATCTCACCAAGGCTTTTGACACCATCCTCCACTCTGGAATTATAGATAAACTCACTAAACTAGGTATAAATCCCTATGTCATAAGATGGGTTGCCAACTGGCTCACTGACAGAACCCACAGTGTGAAAGTAGCAAACTCCAAATCCAACTACAGAACAGTGACAATTGGAGTACCACAGGGTTCAGTCCTGTGTCTTCTCCTGTTTGCTATCTACTTTTCTGAAGTACAAGCTAACACAGAAGGTCTTTGGCTACTGAAGTTCACAGATGACTGCAAACTAGGAGCCATAATCAAAACTCCTAACAACGTGGACATCCTACAAAAGTGCCTCACTGAGACAGATGCTTGGTTTCAAAGCCATGGCCTCAAGCTCAATGCCAAAAAGTGCATTGTCATCCCCTTTGGTAAAAACTCTGTACCCATGAGCTACCACATAGGTGGTAGTCTATTTAACACCAAAAGTATGAGACCTTGGGACACAGGTGGACAGTAGTCTCTCCTTTGATAATTACATCGCCACAGTAGTCAGGAAATCTTTCTACATGGCACACCACATCACAAAAGATTTCTCATCCAGGAAAAAAGAGGTAATTGTTCCCGTCTACTCATCACTCATTAGACCCATTATAGAGTACAGTGGCCCTTTTGGTATTTACCTCACAAGACATGTAAAACAACTGGAAAGACTGCAGAAATACCTCACAAGGAGGATTACCGGCCTCAAACAGATGCCCTACACAGACTGTCTCAAAAAACTCTAGCTTTACTCTGACGCATATCACCTACTCAGAGGCAATCTCTGCCTAACATACAAAGCTATGTCAAACCCAGAGCTGTTGGACATGCTCCACTTAAGGAAATCCCAATCCCACCAAGTTACACACTCTAGGGACCTAAACCTCAATAAACAGAACATGCTGGAGGGATAGATTCCTGTCCCAGAGACTTTCCATACTTGTAGATGTAGATGTAGAACAAACTACCTATCTATATCAAACAAAGCTCCTCATTAGCACTCTTCAAGAAAAATCTTGATGATAGGATGGGAAATAGGAAATTCACCCTGGGGATCACCTCTGTGGCTCTGCTTGACAGAGGCACAGGAAAATAATTTTCTTGGGTGGCGAAAATCAGGGTACCTTTTTGGCTTGGCTTATATAGGCCCTAGGGCCAATAACCTAGTACATACCTATGAACCTATGAGTTTATTTATTGCAGATGTCCACCAGATAGGTTTAATCTTCCTTGCAGACGATAATTTTGTCCTGTCTGGTATTCCTGATTCCAGGCATCTATATAAATGTTCATGTAGTACTTTGGTGCAGATTTGGACATTGGTGCCAGTTCCTACAGAGGGGGAGAAGGATGTGAAGCCATCCCTCAGGAAGTTGTAATCAGCTTTGGAGAAGATTCTTTTTGTTTGACCCAAGCTAGAGGGGGGGTCAGGCGAGATGGTGACTTCGAAAGTGACCGCTTCACGGTCGGATCTTACCAGGGAGGATGATACTATAGGGATGCTGCAGTGGTTACTCACGTTGGACAATACCGAGTCCAAGATAGTATCACCTCTTGTGGGGATACTGACTAGTTGTTCCAAGGCATTTGCATTGACAAAATCGAGGAATCTCTGGGCATTTGTGTTATGGCATGAGTAGATCTTCCAATCTATGTTTGGGTAGATAAAGTCGTACAGGATCAGGGTAAAGGGTTGAATCTTGAGTGATTCAAAGAGGTCCAGATAGGCAGAATGGTCATCTTGAGTCAAATTTGGGGGCCTGTAGCTAGCTATGATTTGAATAGGGATCTTGTCAATGGCTTACTGTGGCTGGAGTATCTCATGTGCGTCATACTGTTTGACCAGCCTGGAGGTGTGTATGTATTTAATATATCTTGAAACTCTACTTCCTTTGGCTTTGCTGCCCACATTTTGGGGTCTGAATGTATGATAGGATGAGTAACCAGGTAAAGCTGGAGGGCTCTCCTCAGCTTTGAACCAGGTTTCTGTGACTGTGCATATCAAAGCTACATTTTCTAAAAAACATATTCCATGATTTAAAATAGCTTACAAGCATACATGTGCACACATGCACACACACACACACACACACACACACACACACACACACACACACACACACACACACACACACACACACACACACACACACACACACACACGTGTGCACGCGCACACACGCACACACACACACACACACACACACACACACACACACACACACACACACACACACACACACACACACATGCACACACATGCACACACTCACACTCATGCAACTCACAACTTGGTCATGGAAAACAAGCACAATGCCTGGATTGTTTAGGGTGAGTGACTACTGAAGCAGTTACATATCTTGGGAGGTATGAAATGGAACTAATAGTGTTTCATGGATGTCAGGCAGGATTGGATGACATAATGCAGGTAGTAAGAACTGCATAATGCGTGGCCTTTACTTTAGTGTAACTTTTATATACAACATTTTTTATGAAATTTAGTTATGTGGTATAGTATTTTAGTGGCATCAGTTTATTTTGGATTCAACTAGATATTTATAACTGATTCATCTATTTAAGACCAACTAAACGTCTTGTTCTTTCAATCATATATTTAGGAGTGAGCTATGAAGTTCCATCAGGATGTTGAATTAATTCAAAAACTGGTAACTTTATTTAATTTTGCTAAATGATAAAGAGAGCTCTATAATGCCAGCTCAGGGAATACACTTCTGCAGCACAGACATATAAGAAACTAAGTTGCCAGTCAACCTAATTAGCATATCTCTGACAGAAAGTCTAGACACATTGACAGCACATGCTAAGTCCACCCACAGTATTCAGTAGATAGAATCAAACAGAAATCCTAAAGCTGAAAGACAGAATCAGCAAAAACAATAACACTGTACTGTCCAACTTTCCTCAGTGCATTTTGAAAGTCTGGAGAGTTGTACCCTGAAAGTTTGTTGCATAGACTTGTGCTAAAGGTATCAACTTCCTTCATAAAGCATATTGTGGCATTAATGTTATATGTCTCTGTGTTGGGCTAGTAAGTGGAAAAAAATTGTTTACTGCTCAAGGAACAGAAGTCTCAGGAAGGAAGCAAAAGTGCTGCAGGGATTGTGCAGGTCATAGTCTGCAGTGCTAAGCTGCATTTCATAGTTTTTATTACATCAATGTCTGACCCTTTTATGTAAATAGTGACTGTCATGACAGACATTTTAAGTGCTGGTTTAGCCTTCACTCTTGTTTGAACCTAGCAATGTGTTATTATGAGGCTGAACAACAGCAGCAGTAGCAGTAGTAGGTGAGAGGAGTTCTGTTTTAGTGTAGTCTCTTAAAAGGTTAAGAATAACAGAATGATACAGGCTCACGAGCCTCTTCTAAAAGGACCCGTATGCTTCACTTTACATACATGAGTAACACATGCATGGCTGTAGTGTGAGATAAAACACTTAATTTTAATCAAAAGGCTTAGACATAAAAATTTATTTATTTATTTATTGATATTTGTTTACCAGGAAAGTCCATTGGACTGAACAGAGCCCATTTTCAGTGGATGCCTGGGGAGAAAAGCTTCACTCACAATAACAAAGTAGATAAAATATTTACAAGACTCAATACAAAAATGATCAAAAAACAAAGCATGAATAAAATCATAACTCCAGAGTATCAAAAAACAAGTTAACTTGAGCAAGATCCACCGGTTTGAAGGTAGTCCAGCTGTAGATTCTATGTCAATTGTAGGTGAGTTTAATTTAAGATATCAATGAGTATAAACGGTGGTGCAGCGGTTAGCATTGCTGCCTCACAGCAAGAGGTTCTCCGGTTTGATTCTCTGCTGGGGTGCCTTCTGTGCGGAGTCTGCATATCCTCCCTGTGGTCATGTGGGTTTCCTCCGGATGCTCCGGTTTCCTCCCACATCCCAAAGACATGCAGTAGGTGGACTGGACACTCTAAATTGGCCCTAGGTGTGAGTGTGCACATGTGTGTGCCTTCTGTGGAAGGTGGGTGCCGGGCTGGCAACTTGACACCATAAAACTCCACTGCCAGTCATGAGCGGACAGATGATCTGCTGTGGCGACCCCTAACTGGGAAAAGCCAGAAGAAGAAGAATGAGTATAAAACTAACACAAGATTACTGAGACAATTCAAATAAACAGATTCTATGATATCTCCTTGAGCCAAAGCACCAGAAAGGCTAAACACTACGTAATTAAAGTGCCACATTGTACTAACCTGTTAACACAAACACACACAAACTGATACACACTTGTCATTCAAACACATAGGTAACTTCTTTCATGTTCTATAAGTATTTAAATTTGTAAAACATGCCCTGCAAAACTAGTGATCAATGTTTTTTCTTTCATATCTCTTTAAAACTTTGCTTCACTGTCAGCATTTTTCCAATCCTTGTTGGGTAGTATTGTTAAAAGACTGTGTATATATGCACACTGAGAGTTATATTTTAAGATATCTGTGAATACATAATTATCTATGGATTTGTATTGTACTCCTCTGTAGAGAAATACAGATAAGATACACTGATATGTTCAGATATAATTGCAATAAAAATATATAGGTATCCTTTGTTCTCTGTCTTTGCAGATATTTTTAACCAACATTATTCACACTTTGATGATCAAAGCAAACCATTAAAATGTCAGTTTGCATATATTTCTTACTATGCCTTGCTTTAGCACAGTAGATTTTATTACAATGTATTTTAGCTCTATCAACTATTCTCTTTCTGCATTTGTCTATAATACCTGTTTACATTCAAATATATAGGTTCAACCTGCAGTACAATCTTGAGTTAGTCCAGGTAAATCTCACTTCAAGCCCTTACAAAGCACTGTCCCTGGATACCAGTGTTCACAGTGTTTGCGAAACTGGCCAAAGCACTGTAATATGAGATCATAAATTCTTAAGAAATGAGCAAATAGATACTGGCAGACCACCTTATCCTGTAGTAGTTTACTGACCATTAGGACAGTGTCCAAAATGGTTGTATGTGAGATGTTCAACACTAATCATATGTACTTTCTGAAGAGGAGGCAGGACGGTTTCAATGTTCTTAGATGGAATCTCATTGTTTACTATTTTTCATGAATTAATCATCTCCATGGCATAGAGGGATGAAGTCCTGACTATGACCCAAATGACCTGAGTTCTGTTAAGGGTTATGGCACTGGAAGATCTAATGAAGGGTGGGGCAGGAGTGAAGCAGCTAACACTGCTTCCTTCTCAGTAGGGAAGAGATAAGATATGTACTAGGAAGGTATGTCATTTCTGTGTTGCCAGTGTAGACTGGACCAGGTAACAAAATGCAGACTGAGTGCTGAAGGACTAGACTACAGAGAAGGTAATGTGCAATCATATAGGGGGCAGAGGGGACATAGCCTCATAGTATTCTACTGCATGTGGGGAAAAGCTCTAGACTGGCAGGTCACCATGAATGTAGGAATGTTTGCCTCACAAGAACTTACACCAGTAACAAGCTTGGATCAAGTATGGGGTGCAGGAACTTAGCATACCCCTGTCCTCAGTATAACAGTCTGTTCCTGGGCACTGCATGGGAATGAATGGGCTTATTGTAGGACCAGGACGGAGAGCTGATTGTCAGTGATGGAATCAGAAAGAAAACAAATAATTAGCTCTCAAAGTGAATCTTCATTGCGCATATTAGTTTTCTGCAGGTAACAAGTCATTTTCCTCTATGGCACTGTACTAAAACAAAGAGCTGTACTAGGACTTTAAACAGGAACATTTATTGTCTGCTCTAGCTATGTATCTTATAAAATGCACAGAAAAGAACATTATGATGATACTCTGCAACATGGCTGAAAGATTCTTCACTGATGCAGGCCCTACTACTGTCTAGTTTCTTCTAGAAAAATAGAGTAGTTGAATCCCCAGCATCCAACAGATTCACGATTGTCTGTAGGATTATTCTTTGACAGACAAATGCACAAATGTGATTCACTGAAAAGCCGTTTCAGCAAAATGATTTTTTGCAGGAGGCAACCCCTTGCACTCACCATGTGAGGGGAAACCCCCACATCTACCAACTTATATATACAGTGGAAAAAGTGAAAGACCTCTCCTTCACTGAAAGTGGTTTCCAGTGATTCAGTGTTCAAGATGTCTTCCATCAAAATACAATTGTTGGACAAACATTCACATTCCCCATCTAACATACAAGTTTATGTGGTAAATTTGCAAATGCAAGACATTTTGCCTGTTTTACAGACATGCTAAAGAAGTAGAGTACCATTACGGTCCTCAGCAAGTTGCCTACAGGGAAAGTGCACAAACAGAAAAAAAAAGACTGGTGGATAGGTTACCCTGATGAATGACCTATCTAGCCAGGGACCACCAAGCATGGCAGTGCCCAGCACAAAACAAAGACACCGCTTCCTAAAATAAATATTATTACCACCTCCTAAAAGAACTATATTATAGTGAACATATATAATGGAGGCAATAATTCAAAATGATTGCTTCCTTCCCATACATTTACATGCCTCCCACCACATAAATTACACTGGTAGCTGGTGACACAGTGAAAAAATGTGGCTGCACCACATGTTATATGTATTAATTAATATTATACCAAGCATTGTTTCTGCCTGGATTGGCATGCTTGAATGTTCATATGTACAATCACTACACATAAACACTGCACTTTTTGTAGATTTCTATAGCTGACAGTGTATTTAAGTCAATCCATCTTTGAATAAAAAGACTCCATTAGTAAAAACAAAAGTACTGTATTAAAATAGGAAACATCATTAATCTTCACTAATGTAAGCATTTTCTTATCTGTTTACCTGTCTACATACCTAGCTATGACAAAAGGCTTAATGTGAAATGGATTTATATGAGAATGTGGTAAATAAGTCAGGCAGCCATGAAATTAAATATTATAGCAGTAACCCACGCCTGGGTGTGGATAATGCTGGATTTACCCACGGTTGGTGTGGTTTGGTCACGAGGGTGAAGCCCGAGTGGCCAAACAAAGCCAACCGTGGGTAAATCCAGCATTACCCACACCCAGACGTGTTATTATTATACAATGACATTATTTAAGAAAAAAATAATTACTTTTCTTAAATAATGGCATTGTATAATGCCTCCTTGCTGCCCTTCCGCAGCTGTCTGGTATTCTGCGGCAGTTCTGATGTACTGCTCATGCGTATGCCTATGCAGTACATCAGAGCTGTGGGCAAAAGCAACGGAGAAAGCAAGATCTCCGATGCTTTTTACAAACTGTTTCGCTATGTTAAATCAACTGCCTTTCTCTATCCAACTGATGAATCGTTAAGTCTTACGTATACAAAACCTTTCACTCCTGTAACCCTTCAAAGTGGAACTTCAGATAATATAAATGAGAAAAATGCATATTGTACTGAAAAAAAACATCCAAAGTAGAGTAAATCTGTTCTCTACAGCCACATCATCATTTGATTTGCACATTTCCACAGCTTTTACTTGTGTTTTCATTTTCTGAATTCACAGTAATCACTTACATCCAAATCTATGAAGGCTGTCAGAGACTCGCACTGAGATGGGAAGAAAAGATCTTGAGCCAATCAGTTGTTTACAGCCACATCACTTAACGCTGGCTAAACTGTTCATTGTTACTGATGGGTTTTATTCATCCTAGCTTACCAAGTAAAGAAAAGCAAAAAATATTTCTGAATTAATTTTTTATCAACTAAAGTAAGGCAGTGTGTATCACTACAGCATATTTTAAAGTGGCTATAGTATAAGTCACCAAGTTGACCTTCTCTGAGTCACAAGATGTCAAAGTTCACAATGCCATGGAATGTCTTCCATTGGAAGTCACTGCTGATACAGCTTCTGTGCATGTGCAGGCAGCAGTTCCTTTGTTTTGGAAGGTCTCTTCATTCTTCATATTTCTGAAGATGTGGGGTTATTATGCAATAGAGCTTTACCTCTGAAACAAAACACTTTACAGTTTGACTTCTCATTTTTCTGGTGTTTTAGAAATGTGTGTTCACTTACGTGATTCCTTAGCTTGTTGTTATTTAGGGGTTTCATCAAGGAGACATTGCTGAATCCCAAATACTTACTGAATTTGTCCTTAAAAATAATTTCACTTAGCATACAAGAAACAATGCTGACAGCACTGTTTCACTGGTTAGCAACCTTTCAGTTAGCACAAAATATTTAGCTTCATTCTTTGGCTTACTCTGAAAAGTCAATGGCCGGGATTTACTAATCCTCTGCAGTCTAAGAGTATGATGTCAACGCATCATGCATATTCATGAGGGCACACTGACTCAACTCTAAGGCTAACACTGAGCATGCACGAGTGCAGGGGGCATGTCAGACTGCCGAGCAGTCCAAATATCCACGCCCCTGCAAGTACCTAAACTGCAAATGTTAACTGAAATGAGTGAGTCCACTCAAATGTCCACATACCCAACACTACACTTCCCTACATTCTAAATCCCTGTACAAGTTTAAAATGTAAAACTTTCCTTTTTTTTAATTATTCCCGATATAGCTGCCCGTATTTGCGCGTGTATGCGTGGGTGTGCCCATTGCTTAGCTACATTTAGCAGTGTAGACATCGAAGAGAATAATAAAGTATTTATATGCAAATTAAGCTAAAATAGCAATAGCGTAGTGGTAGAGCCCTCGCACAAAGAGGAGGCATTCCAGGTTCGAGTCCCGCCACTCCCCTACCTATTTTCTGTAGGAAATGTGTGCATAAAAAGAATTCCTGACATTTACCTTTTAAATTTCAGTAAAGTGAATTGAAATAGCCTATGTGGTAGTGAAAAATATTTTATATATATATATAAGAAGGTGGAATCGTCATGCATACTGATAAATGCATAAGTAACGTACATATCTTAAGCAATGTGAAGCACTACTAAGCAAAGTTTACTAGTATTAAGCACAGTTAAGTACAATTGCTCATAGCTTAGCACTGCTTTAACTAGCACAATAGTTTTGCGCGGAGCTGCACATCACGCCAACTAGCACAAACAAAACATGTTTGCGCGGAGCTGCGCACAGCGCTAACTAGCGCAACATTGGGCAACGGGCAATGTCGGGCAGCGTAGAGCAACGTAGAGCAACCTCAAACAATGTTGGGCAAAGTTGAGCAAAGTCAGCTAAACACAGCCACACCTCCTAGCCGGTCTGGCCAGTAGTAAAATAAAAAGCAATGACAGGCCTCAAACCCAGGATACTGTGCAACATAATCACAGTACTAAACCACTAAGCCATGACAGCTTTAAATATGTTTGCATTTCCAACACACTCATATATATCAATGGAAGTTTACCCATTGCTAAACAGGTTTGCTTTTAGCTGAGATTTTTCAAAACCGGCCAATCACAAATAAGTGTGGGAAATGAGGCATATTTAAGCTCCATAGGCGGGAATAATTGCCATAACTGGTAGTAGCTCCCATCTGCAGACAGTATGGCCAGTGTTGAAGAGGGCTCTCATTTTCTTGCGCAACGGTGGGGCATTGAGGAGTCAAAAGTAATGGTTTGGCTCCTCGTCCATCATCATGATGTAAGACTCCTGCAGGGCCAGTTTCAGGGCATTGAGTACAAAGCGGAAGCCTGGAACCATCTAGCACATGATCTCACCAGTGCCACAGGCGTCCCTTGGACTGATGAGCAGGTCAGACACCACTACTCAGACCTGAAGAGACGCAAGGAGGACCGACTGAACCAGTGGATACAGGAGGCCCGTGAAATAGAAAATGCCCCACTACTGAGCATATAGCCATGGAATGAAGTATGTAAGAATTGCTATTGTAGTCTATGTTATGGATAGGTATGTCTCAATATCCCTTCATTTACTTCACAGCTGCAGGTGTCTGTGCTGTGAATCAGCAAGCCTATGCAGATAGGCTGCTAAGGCTGAGCAACCAGGCAGGTTAGTAATTATTCTGCATGTGTTGTCATATAAAAGAAGTGAGAGAGCCTGAAAAAGAGTGTTGTAACCCATTAATAAAGGTATAATAAGTGTTGAATAACTTCTCTGCATGTACTGTTATATAAAATAAGTGAGACAGCGTGAAAAGGTGTTGTAACCCATTAATAAAGGTATAATATGTCTTGAATAAAAGATATCTGCATGCACTGATATATCAAATAAATAAGAGAGCCACTAGAAAAGTGTGTAGTGTAATTAATAAAGGTATAATTCCTGGAGTGTGTCCATGTCACTTTCTTCGATATGTTGTTGTACCCTTGCATTATAGGAACAGTACTGTTGTATTAAGCGCAGTCAACCCACACATGGGTAGGCCCATATAAAGTGGATGAAGGGAGTACCAGTAGCTGTTAAACATATATACAGTCCTCAACTGGTGGTTCATGGCCAGCATGTACAGGTTAATCTGGCACATGAGTAGCTTATTATTGTGTTCCCCAGAAATGTCAGTGTGCTGCTAGAAATGTAGTGGGCTGTCAACATATACCTGATAATATCACCTGAACACATCCAGATACGTAGATATATAAATATAAATGAAATATATAAATATGTAACAGTAACATCTGCATCCAGGACAGTTTGTATGTCAGATACAGGTCAGGTATATCAAGAACTAGCAAAACCAATTTCACAATTTAACAGACATTGCCTAGTGTAATAATACATGTAGGGGATATATAACTGCAGTCAATAGAAATGTAGTGTAAACTATAAGTATATATAAGTTGTTAATGGAGGTATCTTTTTACACCCTACTGTATGTGCATAAACAATGCAATTCCACACCTCAATGGGTATGTCTAATCTCATAACATTTGTTGGGACACATGTCCTATTGGTTTATAAATATCTGCATTTACTTTGATGCATGTGCCCTGTTCACATATCACAATCTTGGTGGCCTATTGCCACCAATCAATCCTGCATGCTGTTGGAATGTCCACTGTTGTTCAATATATGCATGCGTTATGCTTGCTGTTCAACTGTTGGAACTCTGGTGTTTTGGGTTAATGGGAATACTACTGTATGCTGTTACAACTAAATTGGAATGCTGTTGGCTATTACTAACCCATATTGTCATTAAATCCTCCTAAACATAGAACGTATGGGAAGGACGGTCCCAGCAGACCCACCTGTCCCACCTCAGCTGGCGATGGCACCTGGCACCAGCAGGTCCGGTGCCCAGTCCGGGACCTCCTCCTCCATTGGTCCTGTGCCACCTTCGAGTGGAAGCGCTGCAGGGGATGGGGCTCACCCCCCCATGCAAGCGTGGCCAGAGGAGGGCCACCTATCACCCTCCGAACGGTCTGGGCTGTGGTGCATAAGGAGATTGAGCGTTCAGTCGCTGATCCTCTATGCCAGCTCGAGGCAAGAGTGGCATGACTCACAGGTGAGCCTGCCCCCTCCTACACAGCCCACAGCACAGCCACCCTCTGGGCTGTGAAGGTGCAGTGGTGACTGCCCATGGGTGGGGATCTCAGTTCCACTGTTGCCATCTGTGGGCTCATGGGCTTGCAATTTCCAAACACCCTTCCACATCAATGGTGTTCACCCACCCCATGTGTCATATTCCACCCCTGTATGCAACTTGTTTGTCTTGTCTGTTTACCTCCCCAACCTACCTCCCAAAATATACCTACTTCCCCTACCCCACATTCCACTCTCACCTGAAAAAAAAAATGGGCAATCTGCTCCCACAAAAAAATTACGCCCCATACATAGCTGCCCATTTTGCACACATGTCCGCTGGACACAAACTGAAATTTACTTGGCAGTACAACATACTTCGTTGTCCTCACCCCTATCTCAGGGGTGGAAGGTTTCAAATTTCCATCCAAATTACTAGTATATGCACAGCTGTTGCTGTTAAAGAAATGGGCAGCTATGGACCTCCCCTACACCCATCCTGCACATTCCAAACTGTTTTCCCTACTGTCTTTCCCTCTTTATGCCCCCTTTTCACCACTTTCCTATCTCCCCATTTTCTTTTCTTTCAAAGAATTGAGCGTGGGGGTTAGTGGAAGTAAGCACTTTTAAGCAGTAGTTAGCGGATTTGCGCGAGTGTGCGCCTGTGTGTGCTTAGCTAAGTATTGCTAAGCGTCACGCAAACCCATGCAAACCTGCTTACAACTGCTTAAAAGTGCCTTAGTCACCCTGCATGTGAGGGGCCTTGTTCTGCTCAGCAGCAAAATAAAACACCAATGTCAGTCTTGAACCCCAGACCTTGGACACATTAGACTGCATGAAGTACCACTAAGCCACACTAGATATACAGCAGGTTGTTGCTGAAATATATATATCATGCATCAGAATGAGTGAATGTAAAGGTAAGATAGGAATGCCATAAAACAAAACCTGTTCTGTGGAACTTTACCAGCAGTTGTTGTGGAATAGCATTAAATGACTGTGATAACATAACCAGCCATTTTAACAGTAAATAATGTTACAGCAGCACTTTACAACCCCCACACAGTATCATAGCAGGACAATCCCCACCCAAATGTACAAAATACCTGTGTGTTCAAGGTCCAGCAAGGATGTAGGTAGGCATACTCAGTACTGGAATTGCCTAGTTTTCATGAGCATCCTGTGCTTATGTCAGCAAAAAAAAAACACAAACTGTGCAGAAGTGAGTACATTAATATCCACAGTATAGCAGTTCACAAACAGTTCATGTGCCAAATGAAAACATCTCAATAACTACGTATGTATGGCAGCTAATTGTATAAGTAGAAAAGAAACTACATTCTCCCATGTATCTTGTGTTAGCATTTGTAGGGGTGAGTACAATTCTACACTGTCAACTGTGTACTGGAAGTGGCAACATTCAGGTCTGAGTACAACATTTAAATCACTGGCTACACCCCTAGCATCAGTTATAAGAAGTATACCAACCTTCTGACTTACACAACGGTGTCCACAGCAAACAAGCATGGTCCCCACTTCAGAAAGCTGAAAGGGCTACGCATACCTGACTTAGCAATTTATAGCTTTGGGTTGCTATGACAGTGAGTACTGCAAGTACCACACAGCAGGCTGCATACAATTGCCAAATGGTGGCCACCAATTGGTGCAGAGGCCATCACATGCACATGTGCAGATACCCATAAAAGCAGGCTGTACTTGCTGTCCACACATGCAATCATTTCATTGCATGTACGGAGGGAGAGAGAGAGAGAGAGAGAGAGAGAGAGAGAGAGAGACAGACGCAGACGCAGACAACAGCTGCAGAATAAAAGAAAAAAGATTTAAAAAAATACATATCGAAAGAAAAATAAATATATTGAAAGAAAAAAATAAAAGAATATTTTGAAAAATATATATATTGAAAAAATATATTGAAAAAATATATTGAAAAATAAATATATTGAAAAAAAATTATATTGAAAAAAGTAAATATATCTCAAAAAATAAATAAGATATAAAAAATAAATCTATTACAAAACACACGGAAATGACAAATACGAACACATACAAAGGAAAGGTATGTAACAGCATTGTATTTACTGGCATGTAGTAGATGTTTATGAAGAGTACTCTACATAGTTTGAATCATCCATATCTGGCAGCAGTACGCATCTATGCACAGATGCCCTGCATAACTACTGGCATGGAGAAATCAGTGTGTAGCTGTGTGCAGTGGGATATGACTGTGACATATGTAGTTCAGCATTAAATGTCAAACATCTGATCCATGTTATCTGTGTTCTGTACAGTAGTGTGTACAATGTCTGTTTGGGGGAGCAGTGCATACGGTTATATAAACATGGATGTGACAGAGTAACAAATGCATGATAGTCATATTAATGTGTAGCTTAGCATTGGAAACAGCTGTACCAGGCTAGTATGCTAATCTAGAATTTGCAGCTATATATACACCCTCTAATATTACTATGTGCTCACATGTGACACCTGTCCATGTTGCAGCAAGGCCCAACAGGTCAGCCGTTAGGTACACAAACTTATAACAGTGTGGACCTTGTGTGTGTATGGCACACACATATTGAGAGATTAGTCTGTGTCAGATATATTAGCATCTGTACATGTGCATAGAGCAAGGGGCATACTGCAACTGTTTGTGAAGGGTGGACATATGGATGTTGATATGTATATATATATATATATATATATATATATATATATATATATATATATATATATATATATACACACATATATATATATATATATATATATCTATATATATATATATATATATATATATATGTGTGTATGTAGAGAGAGAGATAGAGAGAGGGAGAGAGACAGGGACATATTTACTGCAACAGATGCCTGGTGACAAAGCCATGGACTCAAGCTCAATGTTGACACTGCATTGGCATCCCTTCTTGCAAAAACTCTGTACCCATTAACTACCACATAGGTGGTAGTCTACTAAACACCGAAAGTGTGATAAGACACCATGGGACACAGTTGGACAGTAGTCTCCCCTCTGATAATCACAGTGCCACACTAATCATGTCATCTGTCTACGTGGCACACATCATCACAAAAGGTGTGTCATCCAGGGAAATATAGGTCAGTGTTCCCCTCTACTCATCACACATAAAGCCCGTTATAGAGTACAATGCCCCATGTGGTATGTACCTCACAAGACATCTACAGCAACTGGAAACGACACAGACATACCTCACAAAGAGTAATACCGGCCTCAAAGAGATGCCCTATGCAGACCGTCTCACAAACCCACAGCTAGACTGTGTCGCATACCGCCTACCCAGAGGTGACCTCTGCCTAACATACTAAGCTATGTCAAACCCAGAGCTGTTGGACATGCCCCACATAAACAGATCACAATCCCTACGAGCTATTCGCTCTAGGGACCTAAACCTTGTGACCTCAATAAACAGCACATGCAGGAGGGATAGATTCCTATCTCAGAGACATCCCATACTCTGGAACAAACCACCTATCAATAGCAAACAAAGATCCTAATTAGCAGTCATCATAAATAATCCTGATGATTGTATGGGAGATAGGAAATACACCCCGGGAATCACCTCTGTGGCTCTGCTTGTCAGGGCCATGTAAAACGTAATTACCTGTGTGTCAAAGGCCAGGGTAGCATATGGCTAGACCTCTATAGGCCCTAGGGCCAATAGCCTATTACCTACCTATGAAGCGATACACACCCACATGTACTTGTTCCAATAATTGCTATGTGAGGTTGACTGAGTGTGATGGTGAATGTGTTGGTGAATGTGTCAGAGTTCTGTATATGTGTGATAGCTTAGTGGGAAACTGTTTCTGCCATGGTATTATGTGTCCTAGCTGTGATCCCACCAAAAGATGTGTATGCAATTGCTAGACGGAAAAAGCAGTATGCCATACGGTCTGTCGTAGTCCCTTGGTGTCGACTGGGGTGTCCCATTGTAGGCTAAAGCAGTACATGTATGCTTATTGAGTGTTACTGCTGGTGAATACAACCCCTGTATGAACTGTAGTACTACCTGAAGCTGTATGCCTAAACAGCACAGTATGGTGTATGTCCACATTTCTTGGAACCACTATTTTGTGTGTTCCCTATAGTCCTCACAGATTACATACCTCAGGCATAAGTTTTCATAACTACTGACACACAGTACTGTATGGTACACAGGTAAAGGTCATCTGGGTTGCCATACCTTTGTGTCTGGTATTTATGTCTGATGTGTGTGTGGGTATGTCTGTACCATGGCCTCTGTCATATGTGTGTTATAAGTGCATATCTAGCAACATGTATAGTCTAGTACAGCAGTATGCCACCTATATTAACAAATGTGCACATTTGTTAGGCAGGGGTTTGCCATCAATGACTAGTGTGGTATACTGGTATACTGGTAATACTGTAACTGGACTTTACAATCATTGCAATGGATTACATATTTCTTGATGCATTAGCTTGATATATACCTCCTGTGGCTAGGTGGTGCATTGTGTCACATACAGTGTGCCATGTACTGTTTATAGTCTTACATACTGGTTAATCTTTGTTGCTGTGCAAAACATGGTTTGATATATAGAGTGTGCCAGGCACTGTCAGGCAGTTGTGGGCTGAGCACTGATATGTGGTATTGAAAGTGTGTATCCTCTGACAGCCAAAAGGTTGCTATATATGGCAGTTAATTGATATCTGTATTTTAGAATGTTAAGTGTGCCACATGACTTGCTCACACATATTGTTTCATTGTCTTCCAGGGTCATGTCCCACCATCGTAACCCCACCTATAGCCCGGCAGAGGAGGAACAGATAACAACAAGCCTGGTGCAGCACTATGCCCTGCTGTTCTCCAGAACCAGCCAGGACCAGCATGAGTGGACTGCACTGTGGCAAGATCTTGTCCGTAGGGTAAATGACATAGGCATGCATAACTGGACATATGAGCAGGTACGCCATCACTGCAGTGATTTAATTAGACATGTCCGGCAATGTGCGTCTGATATCCATAGAGAACAGCTTGCCACAGGTGGTGGGGTAGCCATCCATCCCCCTCTCACCAGAGTGGAGGAGCTGCTCCTGAGCCAGGTGGCTCCTGGCCAACAACAACAAGACCAACAAGTAACATGTATCATCATGGAAGTCGGAGCCACACAGCAAGTTGACACGGAGCATGCAGGTAACATGGCATAGCTGTAGACTACTGTTACCTCTATTGGTAGAGCATGCCTATGTGAGATGTGTACTGTGTAGTTAGAAGATGTGGTGCCTAGTGTTGTGCAATACTAATAATTAGGAATATAATCTGTAGGCCTGTGACTGTCAACCATTGCACTACTGTAACATTGCAAACACACAGTAGCAATGCCACAGTTGTTGCCACTGACAAACTGTCTCATATCCATGTAGGTCCCTCTGGTGTGACAGCAAGGCAGCAGACCCATGCTGGTGAGTGTGTTCTACATTTAAAATTGCTAATTATATGTGCATGTCATAGGTGAGGTGTAGGCCATGTACATGTATCACACCTACGCATAATGCATGCTGTGCATGTTTGCTGTGAGACTATGTACATCCCAGTAATGTGGGTAGCTTCCTAAAACACATACAATACACAGAGCATCCCACACAATTGTGGCAACACTGTAGTGGACATTGGATAGGCAGAGTCGATACACATGCACACAACACAAACAACTTTGTCATGCGCAGTACACATTAATATGCTACACATGGCGTATTCAGACACCCGCTGTAAGGTCACACTCCAGTATCCCAAATGTCATCCACACAGCACACATAATCTACCTGAGGGGTACATACCTCTCATGTGGCTGTGCGACACTCTTCAACACATAACACATTCATGTTAGGCAATGCCCCCTATTGGGCACCATACAAACCCATGCAACAACTGGCTGTGAAATGGTGAATGTAGCCATGGTACTGCAATTCCGGTATAGCATGGTATGTGCCAGTCTGGCACACATTAGTAACCTTGAGTGACTACATGATGCTGCATGATGATGGCTCATGGTACTACACCCCATCCAGTTACAGTGACCACAGTACCACACATAACATTAACTGCTATGCAGCTTAATGTTGTGTGTGTGCAAACATATGCACCAATACACAATATGCATAGCAATCACCATTTGTACAAAGGGACACATATATGTCTTGTAATGCTATTGAGTGTATAGGTCACAAGACACACACTGTGTATGTGTGATGTTTAATGTTGCAGTTGTGTTGTAGCATGCCATGTCAAGGCTGGCACTGGCATGTCCACAATATGTCCTACACACACCATAACTACTGTACAATGGCTATGTTGAGCAATGGTATTCCATCAGGTATACATGCACCACTCATCCTATGTGTATACATAGCATGCATGTGCTAAACCTGTGTCCACAATTATCTGCTAAAGACACGGATGCTCTAATCAGAAATGGATATCTATGTGACACACAGATACACATCCAGCCATGGTATGTATACCTGTGAGTGATGGTGCACAGGACATTGCAGAGCTTTTAATACTTGCACAGCAATGTTGTGTCCATGTACACATTGTGTTCCAGGGTGAGGCCAATAACTGAACAACAACACACATGCATCAAAGCCATGTATACTGTTATTAGCAAGGGCTGTCTACACCCGCACTGCATGCTGTTGAGCAACACATGTTCTGCATGCTGACACGTGTGATATAACTGTTCGTCTTGTGATACTATACCCCACCATCACCCGCTATTGAGTATGTTCTGGATTGCTAGTGGTGTGTGTTTTTGTGTGTGTGTGTGTGTGTGTGTGTGTGTGTGTGTGTGTGTGTGTGTGTGTGTGTGTGTGTGTGTGTCTGTCTGTTTCAGTGAGAAGTGCATTTGTGTGAATGTGTGCATGTGCTCATGTGTGCACATGTTCATGTGTTCATGTGTGCATGTGTGCATGTGTTCATGTGTTCATGTGTTCATGTGTACATGTGTGCATGTGTGCATGTGTACATGTGTGCACATGTTCATGTGTGCATGTGTTCATGTATGCATGTGTTCATGTGTGCATGTGTGCATGGGTTCATGTGTGCCGACATCATGTACAGGTTGTAAAGTGTGTTTCCTGTCTTCCTCTCACAGGTGCTGACTTTGGGCTGGTTCACTGCAACAGGGAAACTAATGTCACTGTGCAAAATAGTGTTGATGATGATAGGTGTGTTGAGGCACAGGCATGTTTGCCAGGGTCTGTCGTTGGGCCACCAATCGATAGTACACAAGTGTCCACCCCATCCATGCACACAGTCATACTGCCAGTACATCCATCACCAATGCCCTTAGCTGAGGGACAGCGTACAGTCAGCATTGGCCCAAACAGTGTGGTATCCATGGCACATGCATCCCGGCACAGCAGCCATACCCAGATGTCTGGAAGGGTACCATATAGGCAGATGTCCAGGGGTTCTTGTCAGAGCACTGCTGCTCATCATGCCACTGGCAGATGTGCCAAAGGTCTTACAACCTCATGCATGTTCCAGGCTGTCATGGAGGCACAGACATGTATGGAACGGTACACCAGACAGGGACTAAGGGCACAGAGGGCACATAACACTGCCGTAATTGACAGTATCCATGACCTAGCAGGTGCCATCCGTAATTACACTGAGGTCACTGATAGATGCTGGGGAGAGACATTAGATGTCCTCCGCAATGTCATGTCCATGTGTCAGGACAGTGCTGGATGGTTGAGTCATCGATGTGGACGTATGCCAGCAACATCAGCAGCTGGCAGTCGCCGCGGACATCCCTCAGGTCACAGCCACTCCCGTAGTGCCAGTACCAGCCCCAGCAATGTTGGGGGTGGGCTGTCCATAGAACGTCCTAGAAGACCACGTGCACGTGGCTCTGGACAATCCCAGCAGGGACCTGGGTCCAGTGTACATCCATCTACCTCTGGGGAAAGCACCCAGTCTGGCTTAGTACCTGATAGTGTCAGTTGCACCCCTGCCAGGCATAGGTACCGTATCTGTGGCTGAGACAGTGATCTGTAAAGCCTGGCAGGTACAGTCTGTGGCTGTTTCACAAATACCCGTATATGGCAGCCACATGGTGGAATTGTGTGCAGGCAGACACACACACACACATGAACCAGACAACTAGGGCTAACACATACCCACACACATTACATCAACATTGGCCCATAGCAGTACTCTTGCCCCCCCACACACACACACACACACACACACACACACACACACACACACACACAAACACACACATGTCGATTGGATGGCTCACTGTAGGCCTCTGGCAAGCCGACAACACACCCTGTGCATATGATGAAACCTGTGCCACCTCCTGACATCTGTAACATCGATGCAGGAACAGGCTACCATGGTGCTGATGCACAGAGTGACGTTATAGCAGTATAGCAATGTTACCATGTTGTCAGCAGTAGAGTGTAATGATATGCTTGAAGGTGTAGCTGAGCAGGCATAATGCATTAAAGCTATGATAGCCATTGTAGTAT
The DNA here is from genome assembly GCF_019279795.1 of Protopterus annectens. Lineage (NCBI taxonomy): Eukaryota > Metazoa > Chordata > Ceratodontiformes > Protopteridae > Protopterus > Protopterus annectens. The sequence goes on along the minus strand of NC_056741.1, from coordinate 451,289,259 downwards.
TGTTTACACCAGTGTTAGTTAAAATAGTGTATTGTCCACCCATGTGCCACTTGGCTGATGTGTGTAGTATTGGCAGCATGTGCTAGAGAGTGGACAGTACATATGGGATGTGTGTAGCACAGATTTGCAGGTGTAAATCTGTGAACATGGTGGAGGTGCACTGTCTGCATGTACGTGCATAGTGGACACATGGCAGGGTGTCATGCCCTGTATTACACAGTAACACTCCATAGTTTCTATTGGTGGCTAGTATGCATTGTACTACACACATTTCGGAACCTGACTACACGTGTGCATGACATGGTTTGACACTGTGCTGTGGGTGATACTGTTACTATCTGTCATTGTTCTGTATTCTGGTAGTATACATAACTTCAACAGCCTGACCATAACCAATTGTTAGATGATGTCTTCACAACTGACACACAGCTGTAGGACACACAGCAACATTTGGATCCTTCATGTACTATACTATGCCAGTAACCAGTGGTATTCACCTGCACCCATTACTGAGACCACTCCTGTTTGGCATATAGCTCTCTTAGGTACAAGCAATCACAGTAGGGATATGTCCGTCCACGTCTGGTAATGCATACTGTGGCCTATAATGCATTCTCTAGATGACACACACATCCTCCACAAGGGTATCATACAGACAGATACCTGTTGTCAAACCCATGCTGTAAAGCTATTAGCCAAACTAAGCATAGTCATCCACGTTTACGGAACATAGTACCACATAGGTAGTAGCCACCAACATGATGAACAGGTACCGATGTGTACATGCAACCAAGTGTTACATCATCTCTCCTTTGATAATTACATTTCCTAAGGTATTTTGAAATACCTCGGTGGATCACATAAGCAATAAGGGGTCTGCATGCAAATCCACAAAGGTTGTTGTACACATATAATGAATAGTCATCATTGACAGACTTTGCTGCATTAGAACAGGTCTGACATATACCTCGGCCATAAACCCTCACTCACACAATTCAATAGAAACCGTAATGAGTGTGTGTGACATGGATGACCTAGGCCAGGGATCACTGCAGTGGCTGGCCTTGTCACAAGCATACAGATGTGACCTAAGGTCTGAGAAGCAGCAGCACAGTCTGGCAAAGATGACAGTTGTGTTCTTGGAGAAAGCGGGGTTCACACACATGCAATAATTGAGGTATCATGTACGTATATGTATTTGCCACACAGCTACCTTACATGTGCAATGCATACTGATAGGTGATTACACACAAACCCACACACAGTTGTCAAGTGCAGGATTCAACCCCCTACCTAACTACTTCATGATACTAAAGCAATATGCATTAACACGGCATGCTATACACATTACTAAGACGTCTCTTTTCCACAGGTATATTTGTAAGATGGTGACATCATCAGACTTGACAAAGATAAGTATACCACTTGTAAGGTGTTCTACTACTCTACAAAAAGGTTGCTCCTCTCCAAGGTTATTACACACAAGTGTCAAGTGCAGGATTCTAACCCATGCCTGACTACTTCATGATACTAGAGGAATACACATTAACACGACGCGCTATACACATTACTGTGAATTCTCTTTTCCACAGGTATATTTGTAGGATGATGACATCATCAGACCTGACAAAGATTAGTATACCACTTTTAAGGTGTTTGAGTACTCTCCAAAAAGGTTGCTCCTCTCCAAGGAGATCACACACAAACTTATCAAGTGCTGGATTCAAACCCCTATCTAACTGGTTTATGATACTACAGGAGTATGCATTTACACGACGCTCTATACACATTACTTTGAGTTCTACTTTCCACAGGTATATTTGTAGGTTGGTGACATCATCAGACTAGACAAAGTGGGTTACATTAGGTGACTTTGGGTGGGCTACATAGAAGGAATGTCTAAACACTTTGGCCATGTGATCATCAAAGGAGAGTTTACTATCTAACTGTGCCCCCAGGGCCTTCATGACTTTCTCCATACATACTGGAGTACCACCTGTGTGGTAATTTGTTTGCACTTTGCTTTAGCCAAAGGGGATGACAATGCATTATTTGGCATTCTTCTTGGGGCATTGTTTTGACACCAGGTATCTGTCTCTGTAAGCCCCTTCTGGAGGATGTGTGTGTCAGCCATAGAGTTGATTATGGACCACAGTTAGCAGTCATCTGCAAACCTGTTCAGCCATACTCCTCCTGTGCTTGCCTGTACCTCTGAGCAGTGTCTACTGAACAGGTGGGGTCCCAGGGCCAAGACCTGTGGGATGCCATTTGTGACTGTCTTAGAGTCAGACATGGCACCCGCAACTCTGAGCATGTGTGTTTGATCTGTGAGCCACTTGGCCACACATCCTGTGACATAGCTGTTAATGTTCAGGCTGGTAAGCGTGTCCATAATGACAGAGTGGGGAATGGTGTAATAAGTCCTTAGTGAGGTCCAGGTGGGCTGTGTGGACTACTTTCACCTCCATCTATGTCCTTGGTAACTGTTTGAAGTAAGTCAACTATGTATAGGAGGCAGGATCTGCCTTTAACAAGGTGAGGTTGTGTAGAGTCCAGTGTCTGGAAGTCCCCAATGTCACTGTTTATGGGTTCCATGACAATTTGCTCAATAACTTTGTAGACCTGTCTGAGTAGACATATAGGGCAATGGTTTCCAGGTTCTGTTGTGGCACCCCCTTTGTGGGGCTGGATGACTGTTAGTGTATGCCATTCTTTGGGTACATACCCTGTGGTACGATTGAGTCTGGGCAGTGAATGTAGGTGAGGGTGTAGTTCCTTTTGGCTCTAGTGTAAGACACAGCCTGGGACACCATCCAGTCCCATTGATGCTGTGTTCTTGGCTTTGGAGAGGGCTGTCTTTACCTGCATGTCCATGACATCTGGGGCTCTGCATCCTTCTGTGATGGGCACAGGCCCTTTTGGGGGTGATGGGGGGAAGTTTGCACTGAACTTGTCCCCCAGGATGTGAGCAATGAAAGTTGGATCAGTGTATTCCTTGCCATTTGTCAGTAGCTGACAGCATATTTGGAAGTTGACACCTACATGTCTGGTATAGCTACCGCAGGCTTTGTGGTTGTTATTCTTACAGTCCTTGGCAATTTGTCTTTTGAAAGTGTCCTTGAATTATTTTATGAGTGAGCATTGCTTCTTCCTAATAATGATCAGTGATGCCTTTCCTTTAGTGAAGTTGGCTCTATCAGGTTTTAGTTTCCTCCTTCTGTTGTCTAGCTTATTTATGGGCAATGACCACCAGATTGTTTTCTTATTTTTGGAGGAGTGCATCTTGGTTTTATTTGTGATGTCTTGATCCATGCATCCCTGTAGATGCTCATAGGATGCACTTGTAACTGATTTGGCAGATTGTATACCATTATCCTACAGCAAGAGGTCTTTGGAACTTTCCACTTTTGTCTTGGGACGTGTGCAGTTTGCTTTTGAAATGTCTTCACGGTGGTTTCATTGACTGGGCTGGGGGGCGGGATGAGGATGTCCAGTGTGATTACTTTATGATCTGATATTACCAGTGAGGGTTTTAGCTCTGTTGTGGAACACTGGTACCCCATGTTGGTGATGATCATGTCTAGTATTCTTATGTATTTTATAAGTGTAACAGTTCATAGGTTGTTATATTAGTGTATGATGTAAGTAAGAGAAGCTTTGTCTCTTTAATATTTTTGGCGGACTTTTGTTCATCAATTATATTATTATGCAATTAATTGGAGTGTATAAATATGTAAGGATTTTAGCATTTTATTGTTCTGAGGAAGACTGGTACTCAGTCGAAAGCGCTAAACCTGGATTTGTCATTGTTCTACAATAAATCGTGGTTACATTTTTCTATATCCTTGTTGGACGAGCAGTTATTTATCCTGTCTCAGCTCATCAGTATCGTTCTAGTGTTGCTTGCTTTCAGCTGATTTTGGGTTGTTCCTTGGATGGCTGAGAAGATGGATTCTCCCACTGCTTCATTGTCGCAGAAGGATATTCGTGAATTAAGAGCAGACTTAACTGCACTTCAGGGTGAAGTGCACAATCTATTGGCATTGGTTTCTGAACTGGTAATCAACATTAAACATAAAGAAAATAACTCTTGTGTTTCCTTGGAGATAGTTACAGCACATCGTGTAAAGGTACGGTCCGAGGAAGAAGCTGACGTCATCGGCGTAAGCAAGTTATCTAATGCGCAGGCGCGCAGTCCGATATCCAAATCGCATGGATGCGATGATGTTTGTACTCCTGATGTGGGCTTTCCTAGAGCCCTAAGAGACACAGATGGTGTCTTTGACCATAATCCTGCTTCTTATGTTAATATTAACACCGCCGAGCATGGCAGGACCGACAGCATAACGGTATTGGATCTAGTGCATAATGGAGACGACCATTTACTACGCGAACAGCATGATACCATTACTGAGCAGGATTGTACTTTTGATTTTAGTCTTTGTAAGCTGCAAGCGGACAAACAGTACAAGGGTGCTCGCCCCAGAGAACAATTTTATGAAAAAATATACCAGTAATAGAACAAAGAATACACTGGAGAAAAAAGGTACTGTTACAGATAATTTTGTGCAGGCCATTTCCAGCCCATTTAAAAGTCATTATCATGTTAAATCTGTTGATTATGCACATCATGTAAATAGTAAGAATTGTAATGGCAAGAAGTGTATGGATGACAACCTTTTTGAACAATTTTTGACTGACAGTCATGATTTTTTAATACTGATATGGAAAATACCAAAGGTAGATGTCCTAATACAGAGGTTCTATATACTTCATTGAAGGAACTTATTTTTGACTTTGGTAAAAAATTAGTAGCTTATAAAAATACCAAAATTGATTGTAATTTTTTATCCAATTGTTTAAAGCATAAAATAGTACCGAAAGGTTTAAGGTTTTTTAAATTACCTTTGGGTATTAATTATACAACTGATGTTATTAAGGATTTTAATGAATTGTTCGATGGGTTTGGATACGCTTATATGAAATTATTAATTAAGTACCAAGATGGTAAATTAATTAAGTTAGCTGATGATTTGGAAATATGAATTATACCATCACCCAGCATCAGGATTATGAGTGTTGGAAAGAGCTGTATATGAAACAGTATACGTATGCAGAAAATAATGTGCACAGTATAGTAGAGAGGAAAAACAGGAAAATGACACGTGACATAGAAGCATACAAAAATGATAGAGCCTATATTTGGCCAAGTTATAAGGTTACAGAAGTATACAATAAAAATCTACCCAAGAGGAAACAGTCAAAGAACTCTTTTAGGGAGGAAAATTTTCAAGGCGGAAGATTTCATCCAGCATGGAACATACAAAAACAATGGTACAGGAAATAAATTTGTTGGTTATGAATAAACTAGTTACCCCTCTCAACAATACATCTGATTCTTACATGGGAGATAGTGGAAACTACAATGAAGTTATAGATGTTATAAGCCCGCGTGTGGATATAGAGATTAATAGGGCACAAAGACCAGAAATTTTATTATTTGAAGGATTTAAAGTTTTTAATTATACAGAAATTGAGATAGATACTTCTTGGGCTAAACTTTTAAGTAAAGGGATGAAGTTTATACCCATGACAGGATGGGATCTGGTAGATAATATCAAGGAGGTCAAAATGTATTGTAGGAAGCTTAATTTAGCCGTGCAATTTGATAAAGTCAATGATGATGACAAAAATAAAAACAAGGTTACCAATACAGGGGGCAAAAAGATAGCCGGCACGGACCTTTGTGTAAAAAGTACCTACATACCCATCTCCAATCCACACGTACATAATTTTGAGCAATTGGTATGCAATGGCATTTATTGTACACACAATAAAATGAAAATTCATGGCCATGGTACAGTCGATAATTTGACTTCAAAGGAGAGAAAAAGTTTACAGGATATTTTGAATAATAAAGAAATCAGGGTGATGAAACCCGATAAAGGAGGTGGAGCCGTGATATATTATACGAATGAATACTATCAGGAATTACATGAGATTTTATATAATACAGGTAATTATGAAAACATTTCATTGAACCAAATCAATATAGGGCACAAGCGTATTGATCTCATTATAGAAGAATATCTTATTGATAACAGAATATCTAATGACATATATTCCTTTTTGAAAACGGATTATCCAGTGCTGGCTAAATTGGTTGGTATACCTAAGGTGCACAAATCCATTGAACATCCACCTTTTCGTCCGATTGTTTCGGGATCCAGGTCTAAAACCTTTAATATTGGGAAATTGATTGATAGATGGCTTAAGAAAGTGTATGATAATATTCCCCATATTATGAAGGATTCGTGGAGATTTTTGGGGGAAATAACCAACGATAAATGGAGCCCGAATTTAATATTCTTGACTGTAGACGTCATCGATCTCTTTTCCAGTATACCTAAGGATGAGGGTCTGGAATGTTTCGAGAGAAGTTTGAAGAAGTATACTGATTTCTCATGGGAGAAAGTATGCTTAATTTGTGACATGATGTCACTAGTACTAGATTATAATTACATCTCATGTCAAGGGGAGTTTTTTAGACAGACTAAGGGAGTAGCTATGGGAGGAGCGTGTGCTCCCATTTTTGCTAATTTAGTGATGGCGGATTGGGAATCCGAATACGTGTTTAAAAGTGATTCTTTCAAGACATAGCTTTATATGTTAGATATTTGATGATATCTTCATTTTGTGGAATGCATCAGTGGAAAGACTACACAAATTTATGCAGTACATCAATAATACAGTAGATTTTTAAAAATTTACTCATAATTATAGTATAAAAGAAATATCATATTTAGATGTATTATTGAGTCAGGATTCAAGTGGATTCACTTCTAGAATTTATAGGAAACCCACATTCTCGAATGACTATGTCCATTTCAGTAGTAATCACCCCCCTTATGTTTTCAAAAATGTCATCAAAGGGCAATGCATACGTGCAGCGAGAATGTCATCCAACAAATATATCTTGGAACTTGAATTAAACGTCATCAAGGACATGTTTATTAGTAGAGCATACCCAGAAAAAATGGTTATGGATGTAATTAATTATGTATATAATGAATGGGGAATCAAGTACAACCCCTTGCTGGGTTGTTACAGAATGGAGCGACAGACATGTCTTGACAGTGACATATCTGGAAGGGTGTGTATACTCACTTATACACCTAATACCTATATAATTAAGGAAATTTTAGAGAGATATTGGAAAACATTAACCATCATGGAATTGGAGGGTATACTAGGAACCAAACCCAGATGTGTTTACAAGGCAGCCCCCAATATGAAGTTGTTATTAGTGAAAGCTAGCCATAACAAACAAGTTCTTAACATATACAAAGGTACATCCAAATGTGGAAGATGCCGTCAATGTAAATATATTAATTCAACCAAGGTTATAAAATTGGATGATATATGTCATACAACCATCAAATGCAGGATAGGTAATTGTCATACCAAGCAGGTGGTGTACATTGCTATATGCACAAAATGCAATGCACATTATATAGGGAAGATGGAAAGGCAGCTGAAAAAACGCATTTATGAACACCTATATAAGATAGGTAAATGTGATACCAAAAATGCGTTATATAGGCACATAGCAGAGAAGGGTGAAGACCATAACTTTGTTTTTTCTATTATTGATCAAGTAATTGATACACCCTTCGGAGGTAACTGGAAAATGAAATTGGCTCAATTGGAGAGTAAATGGCAAATTTTAACTGATTCAACGAGACCGCCTGGTCTAAATGAGTTTATAAGCATTAAACCATTTTTAGCTTTAGCCTCATAATTGTTTTTTGTACATTTCCCCCCTTAGCCTATGTACATATATTTTAGCATACATTTTTTAATTAATAGATATGTGGCATTATATTGTATTATAACTATGTTCACCATTTCATGTTCACCCATAATTTAGATATACATGATTCGAGTGGTTAGGGTGGTTTAGTTACACACATTATACACAAATAATGTGGTGTATATATGTTTTATATGCATCAATTGTAATTTCTTAACTTTTATATTTATTCTTATATTTATACATTTAGTTTGTATATTTATTTATATTCATTCATTATTTCTTAATTCTTATGTATTTTATAAGTGTAACAGTTCATAGGTTGTTATATTAGTGTATGATGTAAGTAAGAGAAGCTTTGTCTCTTTAATATTTTTGGCGGACTTTTGTTCATCAATTATATTATTATGCAATTAATTGGAGTGTATAAATATGTAAGGATTTTAGCATTTTATTGTTCTGAGGAAGACTGGTACTCAGTCGAAAGCGCTAAACCTGGATTTGTCATTGTTCTACAATAAATCGTGGTTACATTTTTCTATATCCTTGTTGGACGAGCAGTTATTTATCCTGTCTCAGCTCATCAGTATCGTTCTAATGTCCAGTATGGTGTCACCCCTAGTGGGCATGGTGACTAGCTGTTCCAGGGTGTTAGAGCTTTTAAATTCTAGGAAACATTGGGCAAATGACATTGTACACAAGTCATTCTCCCACTAAATGTTTGGGTAGTTGTAATCACCTCATATAATGGTGTTTGATAGGACCTTTATATTTTCCCACTGTTCGCAGGAATACTGAGTGAGGTTCCTGTGACAAGGTAGGTGATCTGTAGCAGGCTACAATCTGATGAGCAGCTTTTCCCAATGTTAGTTGCACTTGCATGGTTTCCAAGGCCTCATGCTGTGCCACTAACCTGAAGGTGTGGGTATCCATAAGGTAAATGGGTACACTCCTTGCTTTTGTATTTTACTCGTGGTTTTGAGTCCGAAGGTCAGAGGGATTGTGAGTCTTTTACATGGAGCATGTCCAACAGCTCTGCGTTTGACATAGCTTTGTATGTTAGGAAGTGAACACATCTGAGTAGGCGATATGCAAGGGAGTATAGATGGAACATTTTGAGATGGTCTGTGTATGGCATGTATTTCTGGCCGCTAATGCTCTTTGTGAGGTATTGCTGCAGGCTTTCCAGTTGTTGTAGTTGTCTTGTGAGGTACATAGCAAAAGTGGCATTGTACTGTATTATAGTTCTAGTGAGTGATGAGTAGTGGGGAACAATGTCCTCTTCTATTCTGCATGAGACACATTTTGTGATGAGGTGTGCCACATAGCAGGGTTTCCTGACTACTGTGGGGATATGATTATCACAGTTGTGTCCAGTGTCCACCTGTGACCCAAGGTCTCTTGTCACACTTTCAGTGTTAAGTATACTACTGCCTATGTTGTAGTTATTGGCTACAGAGTTTTAAACAAAGGGGATGACAATGCACCTTTTAGCATTGAGCTAGAGCCCATGGCTTTGACAACAGCCATCTGTCTCAGTGAGGCCCTTTTGTAGGATGTCCACATTTTTAGTGTTTACAATTATGGCTCCTAGTTTGCAGTCCTCTGGAAACTTCAGTCACCACAGACCTTCCATGTTAAAGTTTACTTCATGGAAGTAGATACTAAGCAGGACAAGACACAGGACTGGACCTTGTGGTACTGCAGTCATCACTGGTCCAAAGTCATACTTGAAGTCTGCTATTTTCACAGTGTATGTTCTCTCAGTAAGCCTGTTGGCAGCACATCTTGTGACATAACAATTTATACATAGTTTAGTGGGTTTATCTATATTTCCAGAGTGTGTGGTGGTGTTGTAAGTCGTGGCAGGATCAACATAGGCTGTGTGAACCACCTTACCCTTGTCGACGGTTCTGTTGACTGCTTCAATGTCATCTATCAGGTTTAGGTGACATGATTTGCATTTTACAAACCCAACATGGTTGTGGTCCAGGGTTTGGGGATTACAAATGTAATTTTTTATATGTTGTATGATGATACATTCCATGGCCTTGAAGAGTGGGCTCGTCAGGCTAATGGGGCGCTAGTTCCTGGGGTCCGTGTTGTCTCCACCCTTGTGTGGTGGGATAACCATCACTGTGCACCATTCAACAGGCACAAAGCATGAGGTGAGGCTATGACTGCACATGGTACATCGGTGTTGTGCCTGTTCATTCTGTGGTTTGTGTGGAACACAGCCTGTGAAGTTATCTGGTCCCATGGCCACTGTGATACTGGCTTTGGAGAGTGTTTTTTTACCTGTGCAGCCTTGATGACAGCAACTTTGCAGTCTTCCATTATAGAGATGTGCTCTTTCATGAGTGAGCGGGGGGTACAGTTAATACTGAGCCTATCTGCCAGGATGTTGGCAATATCAGTTGGGTCTGTATATTTAGTGCCATTGAGCTGTAACTCAGAACAGATCTGAGTGCAGCCATGACATGGACCTGTCTGCTGGGCAGAGATATCCTGAGTAGACAGTATGCAACAGAGTACAGATTGGGTTACATTCAGTCTTGTTGCATGGGGCAACTGTTTGAGGTCAGTAATCCTCTTGTTAGAGTACTTCAGTGGTTATTCTGGCTGCTGAACGTGCCTAGTCAGATTCATCACAAGTGTGTTGTGGTACTCTCTGACGGGTCTGATGACTGATGAGTACTGGGAACCTCCTTTGACCTACATGCACAGACCTTGGCAGTTTGTGTGAACACATAGCATGATTTTTTGTGAATGTGTTTCTGGAAGTAGAGATGTCTATCCACATTTGTCCATAGATCCCTTATTATCACCTCCGTATTTGGCATGTGTGTGAGCATGCCCAGTATGACCTTTCAGTATGTTGTTGCCTAACATTTGCTTCATTTTTTAAGTGTGTGAGCATGCCCAGTATGACCTTTTAATGTGATGCTGAATGAAATCCACTACATTTGTTGGAGTGTGTGAGCACGCCCAGTATAGACATTTATACTATATGTGTATGGAAAATCAAGTTGTATTTTTACAGCAGGCCTCACCTTTGTGTCGTAGATCAACAGGGATAATGCTGTGCCTGCAGGGCTTCCATGAGACACTTTGCATGGACTTATCAACATTTCTACATACAGGGGGGACAGCTATTCTTTGTACATTTCTACCCAGGGGCACACTTTATTGTTACTGTGGGTGTACATACGATGAGGAGTTCACCTAACACTTATACACATTTGCTATGCCTGCACTGCTATGTACGGTACACCATTTCAATCTGTACTGTTGCCTATCGTACTGGCTTGAGGCATACTTCTGTACTACACCTCTTAGCGTCCAGTGCCACATATATTAGATTGCAACTTCATAGCCTACACAGCCCACATCACACCGCCTGGCCTGATGTTCTCCGTCTGCATAGGCCTGTGGGGGAGGTTACCCATATGCGTATTTAGGGACATGTTACAGCATTTCTTTGTGTTTGCATTACTGTACAATTGTCCTGCTGTGTCTGTGCTACTGAAATGCTATCGTGGCTTAGTGGTTCAGTGCTGTGACTATAGTGCACAGTATCCTGGGTTCGAGCCCTGTCACTGCTTTTTATTTTCATGCTGGGCAGACCAGACTGCTTAAGGGACAGTAAAGCTAATATGAGCATGTTTACCTGTCTTTGCTCAACTTTGCACGACTTTGCACGACCTTGCCCAACATTGCGCTAGTTGGCACTGGCAATTTTGTTTACATATACTAAATATTGGTAAATGGTACTTAGCACTGCTTTATATTGCTTAAACATGGCAATCATGCCTCCGGTGGTGCTGCAGGGCTGCCTATGTCGGATGCACATACTACACTCCCTATACATGTTTGGAAACAGGTAGTGTCAAGTTTGGCATCCCTTTTATTTTATGTGCGAGTCAGAGAAAGGTATCATTTCCAGGGTTCCTACTGAGCCAGTGTGTATGTGCTATGTGTTTCCTCTTTGCCAAGGCCAAGGCATACTGGGCACGCCTCCTTCTGCCTACTGGGGCAGGCTCAGGTTGTTCCTCCTCTGAGTCACGCTGTGCCTGTGCAGGCCTTGGCAATGGTAGGGGGCTGCTTGGCCCTGCCCCATGCTGTTCCTGCTGCAGCTGTTTTTGCAGGATCATATTGTGTAGCATGTCACATACCATGACAATATGGGTACATGTAGTTGGTGAGTACTGCAAGGCTCCACCAGATGTGTCCAGGCACCGGAACCATGACTTGAGCATCCCAAACACATGCTCGATTACATTTCATGTTTGTGCGTGTGCCTCATTATGAAGCTCTTGTTCAGGTGTGTGTGTGTGCATTTCTGATGGGTGTCATCAGCTACGGCTCCAGTGCGTATCCAGCATCCCCCACTAAGTGACCGTCAGGGATGTCCCCATTGGCAAATGTCTGGTACAGCTGTGTCAGATGCCAGATATGAAAATCATGGTAGCTTCCAGGGCAGCCAGTATTATGCCCTGGGCATCGCACATGATCTGGCAGTTGATGGAGTGGAAGCCCTTGCAGTTGATGTAGGCCCTACCCCGCCCACCGGCTGGTGCTTTGATGTGTATGTGCGTGCAGTTAATTGCACCCACTACCTCAGGGTATTCTGCTGTTTGCTGGAAGAGATGCATATTGCTGGCCAATACCTCATGGGAATTGGGGAAATATACTTGATCACCGACATGTGCTGACATGGCATTCAGGAACTGGTGCAGTGTCCTGGATGCTGCTGCCTGTGAAATCCCCATCATATCACCAGTTGGTCTCTAGAAGGTACCTGTTGCTAGTATTCGTAGGCCAACAAATACCTTGGTTTCCACTGGGATGGGTTCCCCTCTGTTGGTTCTGTGTGTGAGGCGTGGCCTGCATGGCTCAACAATTTGCTGCAGGAGGTCTCTGTCCACTCTATAGCGCTCCACTATCTCCAGCTCATGTAGCCCCTGGTAGGTTACCCTGGGTCTGTACACTCTTCTCCGTCTCCTCACTGTGGGTTGCTCAGCAACATTCACAATGGCACCACCCTCAGCATCTTGCACATGTTGCCTTATAATAGCAATGGCAGCCCCTAACATTTTTTTGTCTCAGTCAAGCTTTTTAAGTTTTCACTTCTCTTTGTGTACTGCAGTGTTGCAGTGTTTCTGAGTAAAACATGGGGGAATGTTGTTTGCAGAGTTTTAAGTGCTGGGCTGGGCTAGTGTACTGCCTGTGTAATTGGTTGATTCTGATTGATTTCACCTGGTAGCTCTGCTAGTTCTCCTTGGTTAACTTCCTACTACTACTTTCCTTCCTTTTCCCTTTCTGTTTCCACAAGGGGCAGCGCCGTGCAAACATGCACACACGAGCGCACACAGCCTTACACAGGCTTACACAGGCTTAGACAGGTGCACATCTGTTCACACAGGCTTAGACAGCCTTACAAAGGCTTACACGGGTGCACACACACACACACACACACACACACACACACACACACACACACACACACACAGGCTTACACAGGTTTACAGGCGTGCTCACGCGTGCACACAGTGTAAGCATCTTTGCAAGAAACTTTGGTGGTAGCCACGGCGTACGTCTTCAGTTTCTGAGTTTCAGCTCAGACAACTGTAGACACTCCTCTTCCAGTCCTGAGTAACTCACAGCAAACACATGCCACTCTGCTCCAATAAGCTTACAGTCTTTGATACATACCCTCCTCATGATGTCACCTATCTTCTACTCTGTTACTCCCCTAATCCTACTCTTACACTCTAGGGACATGGTTCACATGGCAGGGAAAATTGGGATTCACTGTCCTTATACTCATTTGCATAGGATTGCCTACTAATGCTTGGTTACATCTCTCAGACTGAGCTTCCCCCCTTAGCAACCACTATTCAGTAGCCATGTTGTCTTCAGCCTGTCATTCACTTACATGGCAGATGGATATTTTTAATAAAATGCCTATTTTTGGCTTTTATTTTATTTTTTTCTGGTTTTTAGAGCACTGCACGTTTGCGCTGTGCTACGCTACGCTTAAACATCGGAGATCGGAGGAAAAAATATAATTTTTTATTATTTTGCAACACATATTAATGCCAATAGCCTTATATTTGGCCATTGGCATGCTTCCTCAACTGGATGCATCCTTTATTTGGAGCTATCATTGCTCCGTTTTGCTATTTGTAGAACGGTACTCAGTTACCAACGGAGTACATTTCTGCAAATAACACTACTCTTACTCGGACAGGTTTGTGTTTCCTGGATCGCAAATTTAACTCATTTGCATAGTTTTCAGCAGCAAATGAGGTAATTTGCATAACCTAACACTGTCCATGCAAGGGTCATTTTAGGAGCTCTCATGCACGCCCCTGCCGGCTGTTACTGGATCGCTCGGCAGACATATTGGCTGTCTGGAGTCTTTCTCTACTCTTAGACTCCATGCAAGCCTTTGTGAATCCGGCCCTGACTAATGTTTCTATCTCGTCATGAGCATATCTAGTCTGTGCATCTGTCAAAGCTCTTGATGCATAAACAACTGGCTTGTCTATTGCATTAACACTGCTACACACTGCTTGCATCCACCTGAAAAGTTGTAGACAATGTTGCATCATAACGTTTACGAGCATGTTCAGAGATAACTAGCTCCTTCAATAAGACAAAATTCTTCACTTATTCCCCTGGCCAGTTTCAGATTGTAACCTGACTAAGCAACTTTCTTACTGTTACAGTTGTATTTGTATCTATCCAGTGAAGCATGAAATTATTTTCTGTACCATCCATAAGAAATGCATTGAAGATTTGCCTGCTGGAGTCTGCAAAGTCACAACAACATATGCTTTGTTGGGATCTGGTTGCAGTCTATTCGCTGTATGAAAATTACATATATATTTCAGAGATGACAAACCAATCTTACATTTTTCTTTATCCATTTTCAGCATTTGCCTCAGTCTGTCCAGTAGCTTCATCACTGCAGTATCAAACTGCAACTTGGAGGCACCCCAAAACAGAAGGTCATCAATTATGTTCCTAACCAGAGCCTCAAATATAAAGAAATATGTCATACATGTCTTCCCCCAGTTTGACCCCAAGCTCAGTCACTCAGATCTCTAGATCCAGGCCTTCCAATGTTCTTACATATTTGCCTGCAGTCAGAGGGTGAATCATTGACAATTCAAGTCAAAAATCTGGAAAAAAAACTCCTTTACGAGTGTATGTAAGCTGGATCATGAACAAAGTAAATAATCGTGATAGGGAAGATGGAAGTATGCCAATACATATATTATACACCTATATCAGCACCTGCATCAGATACCATAACATAATGATAAAAACTGGAAACCTGTCACACCAAACAAATGACTGTTAATTAAGATCATTTAGATACAAAACAGAAAAATAACCAATAAATACCAACATCTTCAAAAGATCATACAGAATAAAAAGGTAAGCTATAATCCAACAAACAAATGCAAAGTAAAGTTTAAAGATGTGCAAACTTTGAAGATTTGCAAACTGTTAAACTCATGGACTAGTCTTGAAAATCCTTAAAATCAAAGTGATGATTAGACTGAAGTGATGGTTTGAACTATGTACTACCCCCGTTGATGACATTTGAATCCCAATGAACGCACATAACTGGGTTGAACCACTAAATGTAGCATAAATATGGATGCAAAAATTCTACAGCCTAATGATACAATTTTTTTAAGCTAAGGTGGTCAAATATAAATAGTACAGATAACTTAAATGATAAACTTATATCCAGTGTGATATTTGTGTTTTAAAGTTTGAACACTACCACCATGAATATTGTCTCCATCAGCTAAATGCTGATCAAACTGTGGCTGGACTCATAGTGAAGCTCTGTTACATAGATCTACAATGATCCATGCCATATAATGGAGTATGAATTAATTGGATTCTTCCCTGACATCACAGCATAAGCGTCTGTCATATAACCTGAGCATCTGAATTAGTGAGGATATGCAGCAGATTCTGAGTAGCACATGGTAAGGAAGGCAGGCATACACCCCCCCAAAAAAGAACTAATACAGTACCCACCTTCAACATTTAATGATCACCACATCTGCTACACATATAACTCTCTTCTTCATTGCCCATTGTGCAGTAACAAAAGGACTCAGCACAAACAATGACCTAACCTCTCTGGTTACAGTTTAACAATATAAGATGATCCTCCCAATTACACAAAAAAGTCTATCTCCCTAATTATTCCATCACAAGAAATGACTATTTCCTAGAAAAGACAGAGAGATTCTACTTTCCCAAATATTGTATAACATAAATATACTTACCTCCCCAGCACAAAGAAAGACCTCTACCCTTCTCAACTACTGCATCTTAATCTCCTCTGGCACATAGACACTTCATGGTTGTTGTATTATAATAAACTAATGCCTCCTTACAGCAAAGGAAAATCCTCCTCCCATTTTCACTTGTTTCATCATAACAAACGAAACTCTTTCAATTACACTGGGGAACCCCCTCTAATTGTGCAGTAACAAAAGAACCCCTCAGCTGCACTGCATTTTTGCATTGAACAGCTTACGGTCTTTGCAGTACATCATCATATTGCCAGGGCAGTGTAGCGCACTGGGTGGCATTATAACCAAACAGCATTCATGTGCAACCCTACCAACAATGCTTCCACAATATAGTGGAATAAGAGGGCGAGTGGCAGCTGACATGTCAGTATACCAAAGATGTGCCAGTGCCTGGCACTACCCCTGCTTGTCATGTTCTCACCATGGAACCTTTCTCCTTCAATATTACAATAATATTAATTACAACATGCAATTGGGTAGCATCAACACCTGCACACAATATTCTTTTATGTACAGGTATCAGTATGTTCACAGTTGGCCAAAACGCAGATGAAATATGTTGTAATTCCATTCAGTACACAGTGGGTTCCTTATGCATCTTCTCTGTGCCTTGCATGGTGTTATAGTTGCCCTTTTTGGTTCGTCTCTGAGCTAATACCCCTCAAAGCTGTATAATAGTTTCTTCTTTACATGTCTGAAAGCTGCTGAGTTTTGTACAACACTGGTCTGTACTGGCTGCTCTGGTATTGCATATGCACTGTATCTTAGTTGTTCCCTTCTCCCCTTGTCCCTTTCATAACAGGTCAGTTTTTTGATTACACTGCTTTACTCCATACAATGTTATGCAGCAGTCCTGGCACTGCCATCTTTGTCCAGGTACAAATAAGTTACTAGCAGTGTATCTGACTTTGGCTGGTGACAAATACATTTCAGGTATTGTGACAACAGGTATACCATTAATACTTTATGAGACTTTATTTTGCTAAATGCTATGGACTCCCGTTAGGTGACAGTCTAGCTGGGCGCCAGTTTACAGCAGTGTCAGAGACTAGCCATACCTCTGAGATGTTTCCACATATTCAGGGACTGTGCCATTTTAGGCCACAGAGCTGTGTAGGTAACACTGCCACAACTGTGTTGGAACATGGCCCTACAAAACAATAGACTGCACCAATAAATAAAAATCATGTAGACAATAATTCTGAGGTCAGGATAAAGGAATGTTATATGCAGATCCTTTCATAAGTTTCATAAAGAAATTAATAAAGCTTATGCAAGCTGTTTCAGTACTATAAATAGACTTAATTCTGTGAATTCTAAAAACGCTTGATTATCAAATAAATTGATCAAAAGACTGCAGAAAGATACAGAGTGATAATTTTACTTCCTGCATCATGATTAATGCTAGGATGCTTCATACATCTCAGCTGTCTAGATTTTCACAGAATGTCTAGATTTTGACTCATATTTTTAGTCTGTTCTTCATAAAATTTTAGTTTCCTGGCAAATTATTGGCAAATTATCGAGGACTGAAGTCAGAAAATAATGACCAACATATGGATTTTAGCTTTCATACCCTACAGAAAATTTATGATAACGCAAAACCCGTTATTCTATCAATATTTTAAATTTGTAAGATCAATATTTAAAAATTGTCCCCATTAGAAAGGAACAAATGGGAAGAAAGTGCCAAGTAAACATGAAGAATAACAGAGTGTAAATAAGTCAGAATTTACTATATAAAACCCACAGTTACACATTACAGCTATACTAGAAAAGAATGTCATTATTTATTTCCTGTAATGTACTTTTAAAAGTAAACTCTCTTGACCCTAAAAACAGAAAACATTACTATCAGTTGAACGTCAATACAAATGTCATACAGAAATGTACATACTAAAATTTTTCACTAATTTATTAGACAATTTGATTACTGTAATCAGTTTTCAGCAACTGAATATCTCCTTGCCTGTTATTTAATATGATTTTATTGAATTACCCCATAGCAGTTTTTAATTTTCTCCTTTTTATTTATATTTTCTTTATTAATTACTTGTATCTTATTTACGTATTCATTTATGTTTTGCCATGTCTTACTGACTGTAAAATATTTGCAATTATGTTCTGCTTTGATCCTAAAATCAACTGCTCTAAATGTCAGCTGAATGTCAAGGTGGATAATTATTTTTACAAAGCATCTTCTTAAGGATATGGAAAAAAGTGATGACAGGCAGGCAAAATGCTTTGAATAAGTTAATACCGCTGTCTGGTATCACTCAGATCACTGTACCAATTCAATGTATTCTGGAGCTGGCAGAAACATTCCGAGGTGAATACGTACACACAAAAATCAATTTAAAGAATAGAAAAATCATTCATTTTGTATGCTGTGCTTCTTGAAAGAGCACCTACCATGGATTATATAAAATGAAAGAGATCAATAATTATCTAGTTATGTCTTATGAATGATTTTTGTTGGACTAATAGCTAACTATATGAGATCTACATCAAACAATTCATTTAAAATTTGAGCAGTGGAAAAATATCCAGTCAATATTTCATCTACTAAAATGTCAGCCAAGGCTACTACACATTTTCTATCTGCAAGTACTTTAAGGTAGATTTGTGAGAACAATACAATTGATTCAAAATAAATTGAATAATGTTTTGTGATAAGTTTCTACTGAAACAGAAGTGACTAAAAGCATGGAGCGTAAGGCATTGTCTAAAACCCTTCTTAACTGTAACGACTGCTCCCCTCTACCTCATTCATTGTAAATGTTCAGCGTTATATTTTTATTTGAGGAAAATAATAACTGATATGTTTGATAAGGCGCAGTCTGGTTTCAGAAAGAACCACATTATAAAGGTCAGTATCAACTGCCCACATAAAAATGAAACTCCTGCCGCATGCAACTATAACTCAGTGACCACACCAAAAGGACATTTAACTAACATTTATTGTCAGGCCAAATAACAACCAAATTATAAATGCATTGCACAAATAAAATACATCTTAATATTTAAGCTACAGGAAACTGGCAGTGTTTTCATACCACTCACCCAAAGAATGAATGTAATACAAAAATAAATCAACCTAAGGACCAAACACCATCATAATACTATGTACATCTTGAGAACCCAGCAGCATTGTAGACTGCTCACCTCATGAGAAGTGCAGTGCAGACTGCTCCCTCTCATACTAGAGCACAGCCTCTCATATTAGAACCACAGCAGGCCCTTCCACAGGAGTGTGTCATTACACTGCTCACTCCTGTTCTCTGTCCTTACCATTTCTTTAGGAAAAGAGGGAAATACCTCTCAACTGTACAGATTTTCACAGAATATCCATATTTTTGCCTCATATTTTTGGTCTGTTTTTCATTAAATTGTGGGTTTCTGGTAAATTAGTGGCAAATTATTAAAAACTGAAGTTAAAAAACAATGACAGACATTTCTATTTCAAACGTCATATCCTTCAGAAAATTCATACTAATGCAAAACCTGTTATTATTTCAACTTTCTAAGTTTGTAAGAGCAATATTTTAATATTGGCCCTATTTTTGGGCCTTTGTCACCCTTTTAGTTATGGCATTGTCCAAATTTCTTGCCCTAAGAGGTTAAAAGGTATGAGGGGGAATTATGACAAAATTGAGCACTTGACCTCAAACACCTTAATCTAAATCAGTGAAGGTGGAAAAGTACAAATGAACACCCACTCTGAAGAGACCAAAAGCTCCCTCCCCTACCATTAAATACTACAGTCCCTCTGCCTTATCTAAGACTCATTACCTAACATCCTATTCCTGTGTCTTCTCAAATGAACCCCCTACACACACACACACACACACACACACACACACACACACACACACACACACACACACACACACACGCACACACACACACACACACACACACACACACACACACACACACACACACACAGGCATATGCACGCACACACACACACACACACACACACACACACACGCACACACACGCACACACACACACACACACACACACACACACACACACACACACACACACACACACACACACACACACACACACACACACAACCTACCATGACACAGAACCAGGCAGGCATTCCTTAACAAACAAATCTGCCAGGGAAAATATTTATTGTAAACCAAAGCTTGATCACTGGTAAAAAGCAGATGCAGCTATTCTGATCCAAATTTAGAGCTGGAATTAAAACAGCATTAACAAAAGTATAACAAAAATGGTATCACTAAGAGAAATGCTTACACGACACACCCGAAAAAAGATAGGTAACAAAAGTATAATTCTCCCAGCTCTTAAGCTGCATAATCACAACTCTGAAAAAAAACATTTGTCACAAGTTTGGCAGCAGTACAGGAATGGATGTTGTGTGTTATCAGAATCCCTATTAAAATGTGCTATATTTCTTTAGAAAAATAAACTTAAAGAACATTGTACAGTGTTACAGGTATGAAAGAAAAACTGCACTTTGAAAATGGGTCTGCAGAAAAGAAATGTATACATTTCAGCATCCAGAAGAAATGTAAGACAGTCTGAGATTTAATACAAAGACACATGCAAGTCTTTACTGGTGCCCCATTTTACTAAAGGCCGCAATTCTTCATTGGGCTTGGTGACACAAACACTTCATGTAGCAGACTGCTATGAACAGAAGGTTTCAGCCAAGACCACTCAGTGCCAGAGGTGGGAAAAACAAAGTTTTGCAACAAAACAGAATTGCTGAAACAGTGAAACTTTAGTAAAAAAATAATGACTGAAATTAACTGTGTAGATGTTTCAAATACACATAAGCAGTGAGAGGCATGTTAACTAGTCCTCCTATGGCACAATGGACTTATAACCCATGCCTGGTATCTTCCATGTCTGTTTCATTGTTCTGCCCTCCTGCCATTGGTCGTTCTGACCATCATGCCTTTTCTATGCCCATAACTACTTGCCCATTCCTGCCTGTATCCAAGTATACCATATTTTTAAAAAATCATCACTGTCCTTTAACATGCTGAGAGGCACTCAGAGAAGATAAATGCAAAAATATGCTTTTGAGGTCCATAATGAGTACTACAGGACCATAGAAATTACAGTGAACTATGGTGATCCCTGACTGGAAAAGGACAAGCTGATGGTGCCCCACAGTACATCATGCACTGAGTAATGTTCAGCTAAAAAAAAGCTGATGGTGTAAAGTACATTTCCCAATATTGTTAAACTGTTTCTGCAAAGCTATTATCTGTTTGCATTATTTATAAATACATTTTCTGATATAGTTTGTGCATGTAGTTTAAAATAATTCATCCCCCTTCTAAACTATTTATATTTTTATCCCCTACAATATTTGATATTGCTTGCAGTTTTTTTTGTCTTGAGCAATTTGAATTTTAGTGTTTTATTTTTAACAACCGTGTAAACACTCACTAATGGTGCTTTTTGCTGGATTGTGCTCTTTTTGATGCTACAGTTTACATTCTTTCGTTAAGCTTCATATTGCTCATTCTTTGTCTCTGTCCCACACGTTTCCATGTGTTACATGTATATGTGCTCATACTGTGCATTTTTGTGTGGCATGTCAGCAATGCAGATTTGTCTGGAACATATGCTAGGTCTTGGTTAGTTCCTTGGTTGGGTTTTGCAGCTGCTGCTGCTATGTTATTGCACTGTGTTTTTTTATTTTCAACAAAAGCTTTGGTAGAGAACGATGGCCTATGAGAGGTGTATATGTCACTGCAATATTACCTTTCATCATGGGTCTATGGTTGCTGAATTGCATTTTTTGGCATGGGTTGACCACTGCTGGTTTTCACTCATGTGCTATAGTTTTGCTCTTGCCACTCTACAGCAACATGGATTTGTAGTGTAATGAATGCTGACGTCAGCACTATTCAGCCTGGGTCATATGATTAAACTGCACAAATCACAATGGGGTGCAGCACGGATATATTACTTTGCAGCCTTATTGTACTGATTGCACCAAGTTCTATACTCCCTACAGATATGTTAGCTCATCTGTACACCTTGCAGTTTAAAGTGTGCTGTCACTCATGGTACAGGGCATTCTCAATATGAATTGTGCACGTATATGTAGCCATGGCAACAAATTTTACAGCATTGCTTCTTTTTTTTGTTCAAAGCATTTTTGTCTTCATGAATTCTGTCATATGAATGTAAAAACCTGAAGACTGATAAAAGGCACAAACTCTCAAAGGAAAATCAGCTGTAACTAAGATACTGACAGTGACAATTTAAATTAAATATCTAACTGCATACCTAAATCTTGCACAAGAAATGTCATTATCACATATGTAAATTGTGATCCCTACAATCTTTTTCTGTCATTCTTAAAACAGTTTATCGTTTATAGCCATAAATATTATGACCTTACTTTTCTGGGTTCTTTGGCATTTCACTAATTAGCCCAGTTCAAGTAATATACTTTTGTTCATTCATGCATCCAACTTTTGCATTTTACAAACACTGCAGTATAAACTATTAATATTTTACTGTTTAAAACCTAAAACTCACTGGACCTTTGCATATGCAATGGAATATTCTGCAATCAGGTATTATTTGCTTAAGGGTAAACTATCATCACTGCTCTAATCAGACATAATTCATCTTTTTCTGTAATACATTTTTTTTATTACTATAAAACAAACTGCATATGACACACACTGATTATTCTGCCATATATTCCATATATAGCAAGGATTGTTCCTTTTAGGATGAAAAAAATTGTGACAGTTTGCTTTCCAAGACATTACTGCAATATAACTAGTCTCTCTGAGATAAGTTATACCTTGATCCAAATTTCATTCATATTATTAGCACCATTATTTAAAATTACAGTAGAGTCAATTATTTGAATGTTGATTATCTGAAATGTCAGTTAGATCTGAAAACAGTCTTCCAAAGTTTTTGGGTAGGAAAAATCATAGTCTGAATATATAAATGTTATATGTATTAGCTTGTACATGTTTTTTGAACTTGTAAATTGCTTGTGTGTGAAACATATTCTTTATTGTCCACTGGACTTGCAAAATGTTGAAAAGTGTATTACCTGAGTGCAGAAAAAACAAGCCCCAGATTTAATGAACTCCATGTTGGCATAGTTTACAGCCTACATGGAAGGTGCCGTGGCCATGTATGCAGTCCCCCCAGTAGCATGCCATGCATATTAATGAAGGTGCATTGCTGAGAGAGAGCCATGGAACATGGTTATTGAATCAGTGTAGGGAGTGTGTTACTAACTGTGTTCACAGATGAGTAACACACCCCTTGCAGTGTCAAAGTGCAGTATATCAATGTATGCATATCTATTAAATGCATTTTTTTATGTTTGTGTGGTATGCTGTGCAATTGACATGCGCCAGACATCAAAAATAAAAACCATATGCATTTAATTATGAATTCAAACATCATGTTTAAGCATAACTGAGTGGGTCTGAGTGGCACAATGGTCATCAGTGCTTAAACGTAGCATAGAGGTATATGCAAAAGTATAGCAGCCTTCTACATATCCATGTAGCCAAGTGGATAGAGTTACCCTCTCCTGTGCAGTAGGTGGGGGTTTGAATACATGGAAGGGAAATTAAGCAATTATTTTTGCAATATAAATTATGCCAATTATTTTTAAATCATGATATGCTGCCCTCAGCTAAGCTCTGCTAAGCCTTGCTAAGCCATGCTAAGCACTGCTTAAACAATCTCTGTTTAAGCACTGCTTGGCAGTGCCTGGCACCACTTGGCTATGCTTAGCTGGTATGCGCACTGCTAAGCACTGCTAAGCATAGCCAGTTTAAGCACTGCTGATTTGAGCTGAGCTGGTTTTCCAGTGCTAAGCAATGTGCCACATTTTTAAATATTGCCCAGTGGTGCATAAAGGTGGAGAAAATGGCTATATTAAGCCCAATATGTGGGAATACACCATCATCTGTTGGGGTTCTGTCTCTGAAGGATACAATGGCAGATGTTGGAGAGGGTTTGCACTTTTGTGTGCAACAGTGGGGCACTGAGGAGTCCAGGGTCATGGTCAAACTCCTAGCTAAAAACCATGAAGACTGGCTCATGCAAGGAGGTTAACAGGTCTCAAGAGTACAAAGCAGAGGCCTGGGACCAGCTGGCAAGGGACCGCACCAGTGCAACCAGTATCCCCCATACAGATGAACAGTGCCGTCACAACCATGATGACCTGAAAATAAGGAATGGGGCTCTCTTGGATGCTTGGGTCCAAGAATTCTAGGCAGGCAATGTTCCACATGTGTGTAAGTATGTTTACCTATGTTTCATCATTATTAAATTTTGAATGTCTGTTAAACTGGTATTCATAATGGTATGCTTCTCTCCCAACAGCTGCAGAGGTGAGTGCTCGCAACATTGAGGCGCATGCTGGGCGCCTGGTCAGGTTGCGCTGTGAGTGTGGTGAGTACAGCTGTATTATGCTATCTATAGTTAAATAAGACAGCAAAAGAGTAGAGCATGAACTATTTATGTACAAAACATTTGTAGTGCAAAAACGGTGGAATTACAGATGCATAATGCCAATGGTTATGCAAGAAAAACTCAAAAATATTCCAGTAACTGCATGAAGGTATCTGCAATAAACTGTTGTGCAATACTTGTGGAATTACAGTTGATATTTCAACCCAGTAACAATATATTGTATACACCTGCATTTTATTTAGGAATGTACAGGTTACCTAGTATCTCTATCATGATTGCAGTACACGCATATCTGTTCAACTGTCACTGCAGTGTAGTAGAATACTGTAGTAGTACTACCAGGTCGTATTTTGTTTCCTGGTGAGCTCTAGGTAAATATCAATCAGTCAGATTTAAGCAATGATTCAGTAGCTCAGTCTGTTAAGTCGCTTGCATGTAGTATATTTTGCCACCCACAGTCCTGGGATCGAATCCAGTGTGTTGCACATCAATTACATTCTTGTGAACACAGCAAGTAATGACTGCTACCCATGTTTGCAAGTCAAAGGTGTGTAGGTAGGTACAAACTTCACATATGTGTATAGCCAAACTTTATGCCACTTACTACTCTGTGATTGGCACTGTTACTTAACAGATGTACCTTATGCACATGCCTCAACTGGACTGTAAAGGGTACCTTTACCCTGGCTCTGCTGTGATGACACAGATGACACTGCTGCCTCAGTTACAAAAACAGCTTGCTGTTCTCCAAAGAGATCACACTCCCCCCTATGTGTCCTAGGTTGCAGTAGCAGCTGCAGCCTGGAACATATGCAGCTGTAAGTTAAGCTGCTACACACCTACCATACTTCAGAACACCCTAGAACAAGACAACCATGCATAAAGGGCGGTGGGGGCACAGGTCCAGCAACAATGACATGTGTCACAGTTTGCCCCTACAAAGCTAGTAAGCTTATACAGTAGCAGCTACTACAACAACATGCATACTCTGATAGGTATGATGTCTGACATTCACATGTCTCCCTCTCCTTACTGACCACACCCCACAATGTTTACCACTGAATTGCCCGAAAATCACAATATTATGGGACAATGGACAAACATATCATGCAAAACTGTGCACATACCTCAGATATCTCAACAGTGGACAGTATTTGTACCTACCCTCTGTGATTCTGTAGTCTCCACACTTCAATAATGTTCACCTCAAATCTAAGAAAGGGGCCAAGGCCTACATGAAGACCTTAAATATTGCACTGTAGTGCCATGTCATTGGCTAATGAAAGTGCAATCCAGCTGTTTTGGATGCAATTAGCAAATCTGAGGCACAGATTGGTGCACAGCCAATTACCTGTTAATGAGTAGTACCTATAAAAGGCAATCAACCTCCTAAGGAGAACAGGTCTGTATGTTGTTTTGTTCACACAGACAAAAGCTATTTTCCAACAAATACTACAAAAATGGAGCACTGCACTCTTCCAGGCATGTAATAGATGTAACCATATAATGGGATGCAGATGGTTGGATGGAGGTATGGGGGCTAAGGATTACAACAGTAGACCTGTCATACATCTATGGTATTGACATGTTGGTGATACTCTACTGTCCAACATCTACAGGGAAGCCTCACAACTGTCCCTGCTTTGAGTCCAATTCTAGCTCTGCCCCTGTTACTCCCTCCTACAATGGTCAGCTGTTGTAGAAAAGCTAGTGGAATCTGTTAGACATTGTGACACTACGTAAAGGTGTACACTCCTGTAACATTAAATGATGTACTGTTATTCACAACCTGTCAGTCTGTCAATGCCACACATAAATAGTGCTGGCATACTACAGGTGTCCCTGACTGTCCCTGATGCACCCTGGCTAGCTCACTGCTTTGTAGACATTTGTCTCTCTTTGGTTGACAGCTATACCTAACATATCTGTCAACCCCCTACAGCAGGGCTTCAGTCATAGCCATATGTAATGGGGGGACACAGGTCCAACCTCAGTGACAGGGTATACACAATGTCCATGCAATGTAACGGTATAAATACACTTACAGATATTACTGTAGCACATGTGTTTTCTGAGTGGTCTGGCATGTGACAGCCAGATTCCCTACTGTCCATCAACAACCGTCAATGAATGGCCAACCATTTCTCAGACATCTACATTTGTGCCAAAATTAACACATTCATGAGGCACATGTTCGCAGTCCACAAGCATCCCTGTAGTGGGGAGGTGGGATGCCTACAGGGAACATATACTATAGCAGGTTTGCATTGTTAATCCAAAATATGAAGTAACCGCAAACCACAGGCTAAGATGGACTGCATAGGACCACAAAGACTCCCAGTTTCACGAATATTATTGCATAAAAAACTTTATTCAAAGTGACTGAGAGCTTTCATCCTGCTTGACAGGACTTCATCAGTATCTAAAATCAATAAACAAATAAATGGCCTTACATAGCCTAAATCATTCTCAATTAACCAATCATTATATCTTGTTAAAAATTAAAAGGGCAAGTAGCAATATTGTCAGTAAGTCACCACAAAACACTAAAGGGTGAACATTAAAAGTTGTATTGTAAAAGCACTAGTTAAAAAAACACATGAGCACTTCTACAATAAACGTAAAAAGTTATGCTTTACATACACACCACTACCTATCTAAACTGGGATACTTAAGAATATTCAGCTCTAAGTTGTAGAACAGGTTTCAAAGAGATATTTTCATTAATACCTGGGGGGGGGGGGTAGAGGCATTCAACATTAACTGCCACTTCACTTCTTTTTTTTTCAAGCAAAACTTTGTGATCACCACCCCTAGAGTTGGCTGCTAATTTTTCCAGTATACCAAATTTAAATGTATAGCACTCCAATTTTGTTTCCTAATCTGATATGTGTGCTCATAGATTCTATTTTTTAATGCCCTGTCAGTTTTCCCAACATAAAATGCTGGACAGGACATACACACCACTAAATGTATGACACATGTAGTTTTACAATTACCATTTTATTAATATTCTCCATCTGTAACTCAACATTCTCCAAAATGTAAGAACATTGACTACATGAGCCACGCTTTTTGGTACCAAAGTTAACCATAACATTTGGAAGAATTTTTACACTTTCTAGATTATTTTTTCAAATGGGAAACTATGGGAAAAAGATCTTATATTTTTAATCATTGACGTAGTTGATCTTTTTACTTCCATACCCAAGAGGGAAGAGTTGGAATTGTTTTAAGACAGCATGGTAAAATTTTCCAAGTTACAGTGGGACAAGGTACAACTAGTAGTTGAGTTACAGTGTTGGAAAATAATTTTGTCTATTAGTGAGGCACAGGTGGGGTTGTCTGGGGCTGAATCTGTCCCAGTGGTTGACATCCCTCTTCTGCTCCCATTGTCCCCACATAAAGTCAGTATACCCACACATACCCAGTCCCCAGAAGCCACAGATATTGGACAGTCACATGGTGTCGACATTGAACAGGACAATGTGACAACTATGGCATCAGTGAGTGTAGACATTGGCAATAGCCAGACAGCTGCTGAGGTCCCACACAGGCAGATTGACAGGGTGTACAAAGGGGGACTGCTGTCCATCCACGTCCTATCACAGGTGTCACATTACGGGGTCACTTGCTGCATGTTTCAGGCCATCGTGGAGGCACAGGCATGTATCAAAAGCAACACCACATAGATAATCAGGGTCATGCATGCAGCACAGTCTGACATCCATGACTGCCTTCACCACATTGGTGATGGCATGGATCATTTCACTGATGTAGTGGGCAGACTGTGGGCTGAGACAGTGTCTGTCTTTGCCCGCACATTGCCTGTGCTGGAACATCTGGTTGGGTAGGGCATTGGGCATGTGGACATAGGCCAGCAATACCATCTGCTGAGAGACCAAGTGTCCGTGCACACTCACACCCCCTTAGTGGCAATACATCCAATGCTACAAAGGGAAGTGTGCTGTCCACATCACGGAATGGCAGGCCATGGGCACATGGTCCTGGGAGAACATGGGCCCAGCAGAGAGCAGTCATTGTCAGGTACTAGCACCACATCTGACCTTGGGCATGGTGGTGCCACTGTCACTCCTGACACAGCAAGTTCCTGTATTCATGGCCGGAGACGGTGAACTGTACACTCTGCCATGCACAGTCCACAGCTGTCTAACATACATACGTGTAGGGTAGCACTGGGCTTTACTGTGTACATGCACAGCCTCAAACATCACTGTCACATGCAGGTCACCCACAGACACATGTGGCACCTGTCCACAGCACACATGACCAGCACCCCTTCCTGACTCACACACATGCTGCCAAATGTATGGCACAGCCTAGGCCTCTGGCACCCCAACACCACAACCTGTGCATGTGATGATACCTGTGCCACATCCCTGCCATCTTTGCCATCGAGGCAGGGATATGCAAATATGTGTCTGATGCACAGGGTGACTACATTACTGTCACTGTAGTTGTGTAGTGCAGTATTGTTATGCCATTGCAGGTGTTGCGGGCCACAACAGGTACTCTGTGCTGGTATGTGTCATGACTACACAGCAAACCTTGTGTATCTCGGGTGCATGATGTTAGACTGGTGGCAGTGTCAGAATGACAGGTGTATCACGGGCCTGTGTATGTGTCTGTTCCAGGGGGTTGAGTGCTTATACTATGCACACATGATGGCAGTACAGTGGCACAGGATGGCATGGCAGCACAGCAGAAATATGATTTCAACAAGGTACGGCAGTATTTGTGCATGTTTCCCTAGGTGCATATGTGTAGAAGGTCATGTGTAGGACAATGGGGGCAACCGGCATAATTATGCATCCATACTTTGTGAGAAGGTCTGCTACCCTTTATAAATGTCACCTGGGTTTTCTGACCATACAAAACTAGACATTACCAGACATCACTGATGCCTGTATAGGGCCTGAGGCTTATTACAGGGCTATAAAATGCATAAACATTGGACAGAAATAGCTCATATAGGCATATATGTAGTGATACTAGGGGATATATCCGTAAACAAACACATACACACACACACACACACACACACACACACACACACACACACACACACACACACACACACACACACACACAGAGTTGGCTGGTGGGAGACTAGAACCCCTACCTATGTACTATTAGACACTTTAGCTCACAGTAGTTATTGCATGTGCCACAGAATTTATCTGAGTTTGTACTGTCAGCTAGTACTCTTAAGGTGGTTGGCATCAGCAGGCATTGTAGGGGAGGGCATTTGGAGGCTAGCAGCTAGTCTTAGGCCCATAAAATGCATAACCATTGCATGGAGATTGCCCATATGGGCTTGGCCATAGTGCTGTAGATGGATACATGTCACCGTATACACACACATAGAGTTGGCTGTTGTGAGATTAGAGCCCTTACCTAACTAGTAGTACACACTACAGCTTTCAGTACTTATTGCATGCACCACAGAAATTACTTGAAAGTAGGCTAGACTGTCAGCCAGTGCTGTTACTGTGGATGACATCAGCAGGCTTTGTAAAGGAGGCCACTGCTGAGGTAAGCAGCTAGTCATAGGGCCATAATCACCCTTGCACAGACATATGCCAGATGGGCATGTCTTTCCTGCTGCAGGGGATATATCTTTATACACACACAGACACACAGAGAGTTACCTGTTGTGAGATTAGAACCCCTACCTATCTATTTGTAGACACGATAGCTTGGAGCTTATTGCATGCACCACAGGTTATGTCTGTTGTATTTGTGGATGCAGCCACAGTACTTGTGGTCTATGCAAAGTTGCTTTGTATTACACAGCATGAGTGGCCTACAGAGTGCTCCAGTGTGATGCTGTTATTGTCTCTAGTATCATAGGAGTAGGATACCTGTTAATACCCCTGCTATGTGTGTACTGTTCCCAGTATGGCCATGTATGGCTGGTTGTAGTTTGGTAGGTGGACAACTGGCCATGGACAATATGGCCTGTCCAAGGCTTGCATTACAACCATTGCATATTACCCCACCTGCTTACTGTTGTCTGTCTAAAGGGTGACATTCAACAGGCACAGGTTTCTTTGGATGTGAGGATTCTGTCCTTTTATGGCCTTGGTTTGTTACCATCAGACAACTATTGTAATGTGTAGGTCCAGATAACCCCAGCACAGTATTCTGTGTATAGGTGGGGACATTCCTACATCCACACACACACATTACATATATATATATATATATATATATATATATATATATATATATATATATATATATATATATATATATATATATATATATATATATATATATATATATTATATGCGTGCGTGTGTATAACAGGGATGTTATCTTAACTCTTGCTGTGTGTGTACATTATGTAAATGTGTTATATAGATATGTGTGGGGAGTCTATGTCAATCCAGACATCATTAACTACATATATAATTATATATATATATATATATATATATATATATATATATATATATATATATATATATATATATATGTGTGTGTGTGTGTGTGTGTGTGTGTGTGTGTATGTGTGTGTGTGTGTGTATAAATATCTTCTTAACATATATATATATATACATATATATATATACATATATATATATATATATATATATATATATATATATATATATATATATATATATATATATATGTGCCACATACTGATAGCTAGGGTAATTATATGTGAGGGGGATAGGGGGAAACATGCATAGCTGTTTTTATGCACAGACATATTTCCACATAGCTGTTCTTTGGGCGGAAGAGGCAAGAGACATGGGGTCATGTGAGCATGCCCAGTGTGACTGTCAGTACTTACAAGGTGTCTCAGGCCAGACCTACCTGTACTCCAGTCCAGGATTTTGTGTGCTGCAGACCATTGGCTGCTGCACCTGTTTTCACACTCCAGCACCTCCCTGATATTTTGTCCAAGACATTCCCTGGCTGTTTGCTGAATGTAATATGTGACTCATACTTATCAGCTGTACAGATTTGCACAGAATGTCCACATATTTGCCTCATATCTTTTGTCCGTGTTACATAACATTGTGGTTTTCTTCCACAATATTGGCAAATCATTACTTTAGGAAATAATTACAGACATTTGCGATTCACACTACATACACTTCAGGAGATTCATGGTAATGCAAGACCTATTAGTTTATCAAATCTTTATGTTTGCAAGTGCTACATTTACCACTTGCTTCTATTTACGGGCCTTTCTCCCACTTACATTCATGGCTGTGGCCAGATTTGTTGGTGTAAGAATTGAGAGGTTTGATGTGTTGGGGTACATACTGAAATGCCACATACATGGTGACAGTTTTCATATCTCTCACTGTGCATGTTTTTGCAGAATGTCTGGCTTATTGCCCCACATGTCTGCTCTGTTCCTCATACAGTTGTGGTTATCCAGTACTATGCTGTAAAATGTAGGCACTGAAGTGTTGTAACTACTGAGACATTTAAGTGATGGTCTTTACATCCTGCAGCTAATCTGACCTGGTGCAACCTGCTATTATACTAGCCAACTTCTAGGTTACTCATACCATGTATAATGTCTGTATGTTTGGCTTTCTGTCCTCCCATTTTCTCTGGCTTTCTCCAGCTGGTTTTCAGTCACAGACTGCAGCTTTAAAGACTCTCTGTCTCTGGGACTCCTACCATATGAGTAACTCACATGCAAAAGTTGTAGATGCTGCCAGCTTCAAACCATCAATACCATAACCCATGCTAATGTCCTTAGCCCAGTGAGCCACACCAGCCACCAGAGAGAGGGAGAGGTTTAATTCCCAATGCAATCAACAGCATACAGACATACACTGACCCCTGCATTTTGTGGGTAAAGTATGTGGGCAGGTTTTATATCACAGCCCTAGAAATGTGTGGTCTGCTGATATATCCTTGCAAACATACTGGTACTTTAGTTGTATGGGAACACAGATGTGTTGGGGGTAGGGGACTCTGGCATTGACAGTCATGCATCTGTTCTATGACCCCCAATGTTTGGCATTTCCCTTGCATAATGCCGTGGGTTTTCCAGCCATGTGGCCTAATGAATATTATGGGGCACTCAATATTGGCCAGAGTACCTGTTGTCCCAGGTGGCTGCTATATGTCTGCAAGTTGCCCAGTGGCCCACTCTATTCCCTTGCAGACATGCACCAGGTCCATACATGTGCTACCATAGTCTAGTGCCCTGTATATTTGTTGTATAGCAGATTGACTTACCTTTTGAATGCAGCAGTTGAAAGACCTGTGTTTCAGGGCCGACTCTGTCTGATGCACGTGGTACACAGCCAATACACTGTTAGGTACAGGTTGTGTGGTGTGGCTGGCATCCTTTTTACTATGTTTGGGAGCTGGAGTAAGGTGTCAGTCCCTACGACCCTAGGTTGTCAGTGCATATGCTATGTGTTGCCTCTTGGTCAAGGCCAGGCCATACTGGACATGCCTACGTCTGCCTACAGGGACAGCCTCAGGGGGTTCCTCCTCTGAGTCCTTCTGTTGGTGTGGCTGTGGGGACCTAGGCACTGGTGGGGGGCTGTGTGTCCCTTCCCTGTGACAATCTTGCCACAGCTGTTTCTGCAGGATA